>NC_134014.1:22485679-22768179 GCF_040712315.1 Castanea sativa | reverse complement strand
AGAAATTTCTTTTATCGAAAAATAGAAATCCGCATGTGACTCTCCCCTTGGCCCTTACCCCAATTTACCAATCTCCTCCGCAACAGGGGCGCGTGGAGGCGCGTGTATCTTAGTGGGCCCTTGCAGATCCCCCTCCAGGTAAACAACAAACAACCTAGGAAAAACAAGGTATCAGCCAGGAACGCACCTTTTTTTTTTTAAGCCTATTCAATTTCAATTTACAAAAACCCACACTCTTCTAGATCTCTGTCTCTCTCTCTCTTCTCTCTTACCCATAATATATCATATTCTTTCTTCTCTTTTGAGCAATTCACAAAAGTGGGTTTGCCATCTTACATTATACTCTGTGTCTCCAATACATAAAAGTCTTTGTTTTCTCATTCTTCTCAAGGTCAAACTCTCTATTTTGCAGAAACAAATATATATATAGTACCTGAGTTCCAAAAGTTTGTTTTCTTGATTACAGGTTTTAAGGTCTTAGTTTCAGTATAAATCCCAATACCATCAAAACCATGAATTCCCCATTAATTTCTTCTCAAAACCCATTTACAACAGTCAAAGTTCGAAAATTCTATGAGCCCCCACCACCAAAGTCTTTTCTCTCAAACTCCAAGTCCATCTTTTGTTTCCACCATCAAGTCCCCAAAAACACCATTGACATATTCACTAAACCCAGTACCCGTTTGAGAAACCCAATCACAGTGAGCCCAAGTCAAGTGTATTTCAAGAAAAGCAAGAAACAGAGTGGATATGAGGAGAGTAGAGGCTTTTTCCAAGTGGGTAGACAACATATGTTGCTTTTATGCGGGTTTGGGTATTGGGTACAGGGTTTTAGGTGTTTCCCATGGCTGGCTCTCAACGTTCACATGGCACACAATCTTAACTTGAGCCCTTCAACATTGCAGCTGGTTCAGAATGCTGGTAACTTCCCCATGGTGGCTAAGCCACTTTATGGACTATTGTCTGATGCTTTCTATATTGGTGGTGCTCATAGAATACCTTATGTTTCCATTGGAGGTTAGTTAGCATCTGTTTTGCTTTGTCTCCATTATGTTCATTTTCAGTTCTATTTAGACCTGTATTTCTAACAACTTTCATGTTCATTTGCTCTTCTTCTTTCAATTTTAATTTTTGTATTCTGTTCCTGAATTTGTTATCTCATTGACTGTTTTAATTTTGAGGTGTTTTCTTATTTTTAATTCATGTTAATGATACAATACACTTCATTTGTTGTTTTGACAAGTTCTTCTAGCTTCAAGATTATGGTTTTTATTATATGGCTGTTTTATTCTTTTCTTTGTTTGGTTTTGCTTTCGGATCTTTCTTCCAATTCAATTTTTTCCCTTGATTCGTTTTGTCTGCTTCTTTCTTCAAAAGTTCTTTCAACAGAGAATGGAAAGTAAAGTTGAGTGCCAAAATTTCAGAATACTTATGATTAAAAATTTGTTCGGGTGGAGTTGTCTGTATACATATCAGTTGTAAAAGGCTAGTTTAACCTTAAAAAGGCTATTTCAAGTGGAACGTTGTAAAAATGTCCGTAAATGGTATATATAATGTATCAGTCGAGAAACTGGAAAAATAAATTTGGATGAGACAATAGAAGCAAAAATCATATTACTTGTCTCAATTTCTGAGTTTCTTATGTATGCTAGACTTTGAATGCTATGTTCTAGTTAGATGATAATAATTATTGTGAATCAATCTGAAAATTCTACTAGAATTGAAAATTGACCCTTGTCGTTCGAACTTAGAAAAGGTTGACAGGTATTCTGTTGGGTAAATATATCTCTCTGTCAAACTAAGGCTAAGCCTCGGATTGCACATAAAGATTATGTAAAAGTCATGATTCCATTAGAGCCAGTTAATTGTTCAATCAGCTAAAAGACACTGATAGAATGCAAATTTTCAGTTCTTTTGCAGGTTCTGTCTTGGGGGCCACTGGCACTAATCCCATTTTCCGGGGAGTCTCTTCCAACCCTTGTGGCTTGTGTTCTTCTCAGTAATTTTGGAGCATCCATTACAGAAGTTGCAAAAGATGCTCTTGTTGCAGAGTATGGCCAAAGACACAAAATAAATGGCCTTCAGTCATATGTATTCATGGCTTTAGCTGCTGGTGGAATCCTTGGCAATTTAATAGGAGGATATTTCTTACTGAAAGCACCACCTAGAACAATGTTTCTTGTGTTTGCATTTCTCCTTTCAATTCAGCTTGCAATATCAATGACAACAAGAGAGGAATCTCTCGGTTTACCACAACCATCAAATCATTTTCTTGGAAAGAAATCAATCCCTGAAAGTATTAGAAAGAAGTTCTCTGATCTTGTATCAGCTATTAGTGAGGAGAGCATCTCCTGCCCCCTTACTTGGATTGTAGCTTCTATTGCCATTGTCCCGATTCTTTCGGGCTCTATGTTTTGCTATCAGACACAGTGTCTAAATCTTGATCCTTCCATCATTGGGTTGTCTCGGGTGATTAGTCAGTTGGTGCTTCTATCAACGACTGTACTTTATGATAGATATTGGAAAAAGGTTTCCATGAGGAAACTGATTGGTGGGGTGCAGATTCTGTATGCTTCTTCCCTTCTTCTTGACCTTGTTCTAGTAAAACAGATCAATCTTAAATTTGGAATTCCCAATGAGATATTTGCTCTATGCTTTTCGGGTTTAGCAGAAACTCTTGCACAATTCAAGCTCCTCCCCTTTTCAGTGCTATTAGCAAGTTTATGTCCTCGTGGTTGTGAAGGATCTCTCACTTCTTTCTTAGGATCAGCCTTGTGTTTATCATCAATAATAAGTGGATTTTTTGGTGTTGGATTAGCTTCACTTTTCAGAATTACATCTGGTGATTATTCAAGGCTGCCTGTGGGAATTCTGGTACAGTTCCTTGCAGCTTTAGTTCCTTTAGTATGGATTCATCACGTACCCCTGACACAAGCGGTTGCTGAGAAGGAAAGGAAAAAAGGCACGAGTAAGAGAACTCGAAGAAATAGAAGGGTTGGAAGAGTGACTTTTAGTTCAGTTTATGCTTACCGGCGTGGGAGAGAATCTGAGACAGAGGTCAAGAAGCTAGATATATAGTCACATTCTTTTTAGAGAACAAAATACAGAAGAGAGGAATCGTAGGATTCTTCAAGTTCCATTTGGCATGTACATTCTCTTGAACCAATGAAATAGACAAGGCTCCATTTGTCACTGACCAATCTTGTTTCTGCCACAGGGATTTGGGTTTTTTTGCCATGTTGAATGGTTTTGGACACAGGAAGAATGCAATCATTTTGTAGTATGAGAATCATTGTTTCAGAATTGTATATATGATCTATCAGTTCTGACATCTGAGTACCAACCTGGCAAGTTTCTCATTTACTACTCTTTTCAAGGATACAAGAAGTCATCTTTTTTCCACGCCAGTGGTGTTGTGACACACCAAGTAACAGCTTAGATGCAGTATAAAAATGCTTCTTGAGGATCGGACCGGTTTTGATCATCTATGCTCTGAATTCTGTTTTGGTGTTGGTCTCTGTTATAGTCTTGTAGAAACTTCTGAAATTTTGTTTTTCATATGTATTGCTATTAATGAAACGAGGCACTGGCAAAAATTTCGTCATTTTTGTCACTCTTTAATTCCATTTTGAATGCGTTCGCCTTGATGCATACATGCACACAGATGAATGTGCTCACATGCCATATTAATCGAATTATTTAGTGAGGTTTTGCATGGATGAATATCCAAAATGCTTTTTGTACGCATTACACTGGGGGTTTTTATGGATAAAAATGAGGGTAAAACCAAAGTAGAGAATGAAAGCCATAATAGGAATGGAAATGGAATTCGTAATATTATGGATGACACTTTTATGAGAAACTGAACATATTGGTGAGCTTCCAGTCCTAAATTGTGCCATGAAACATTTATCTGCTGAACCAAAAATGTTCAGTTCTCTACTATTCATTTCACATGCCATGACCTAACCATTGCTAGCGAGGAAATGACATTTTGAAGCATCTATTTAGATGCTTTATAGAGTACAGATGACGTTGGTGCATTTCTGTAGCGTCTTCTTCCCTTGTGGTAGTTTTCCCGCATAGAAAAATATAGTTTGGTTTGTATTGAAGTTGTATTTATTTTCTATTTTCATTTTCTGTACTCATTTTCTATATTCAAATCTTGTATTTGTTTTTTGTTTTCGTGTGTGTTTGACAAAAAATATTTTTGTCTACTTATTTTACTATTCATCTTATTTTTTTCTACTATTTATAGGTTTCACTACATTTTTTGGTACTATTTATGGGTCTTACTGTACTATTTTAACTAAATTTTATCTTTATTTACAATACTTTCAGCAAAATAAGCAGATTCCAGACAGACCCTTCATCTATTTTTTTTTTGTTTGGCATCATTTTCTACTTTCTTCCCCTCACTTTTTTTTTTTTTTTCTAACAACCACCAACAAATAGAGGGTGTGTTCTTTGATGTGACAAGTCAGTGATAGCGGGACCTATAAATTTGATTTTTTTACGAAAATGCCATTGTATGTATTTTCAAAAAATGAAAATACTAAAAAGTTGTATTCAATTTTTGCATTCAAATCCTATTTTTTTTAAATACTAAAAAGTAGAAATAAAAACCGAATAAAAAATTGAAAATAAATACAAAATATACCAATTTTTTTGCTCAAACCAAACAGCCCCATTGTAACTAGATAAACTAACAAAAAATTGTCCTAACAATTAAGTGCCTTACCCATTATCTGATCCACTCATCCACCCCCTTTACTAGCACAAAGATGATTGCACCAAGTTTGTGACTGCCAAGCTGATGTAAAGAGCTAGAGTTGCATGCTCAGATGGGTGTGCCAAAATAATAGAAACTATAAACTTTAATACAAGTCCCGAAAACTATTCAACATCTACCGACTAAAACAGTAGAACTTCCTTTATGCAGATTGCATTGTCAAGCAATTGAAGGAAAAAGTAAATAAATAAAATCAAGACAAAATGTCCTCTCATGGCACTGACAGCTATCCTATTATATCTAGTGCTGTCTTTGATCGTGCTGATGAAGAGTTCTCGTTGTTTAGCTTGCTCTAGCACTATTTGCCCTAGCACATGCTTACCACAATGAAACAATGTCTCCACCATTTTGTCACGGTTACTGTAATGAAAGCAACATATATAAAGATCTTAATACAATTAGCAGAGATTGGCTACTTGTTTGCCAACTTGTTATAAAAAAATTTGAGTAAATTGCAGCAATCATTTTAAATTATGAAACTTTCCTAAAGTATATTCCAAACTACATAATTTTACAACTAACATCTTAATCTGAAATTAAGTGGGCATGTCTATTCTCAAAAAAAAAAATTGGCATGTCTACCTCACATTTCAATTAGTGTCTAATTTAGACATTTCGATCTCAATTTGGGGTAATGATCATAGAATTTTTGTAGCTTCATGTGCACATTGGAAATGCGCCCATAAACAAATGAGATAGTCAACAATAGAGAGGGTAACCACTCAAAATAGGTTAGCGGTACTAAATATTTGTATTAGAAAGATGGAAAAGAATAGATATTAGACAAAAAAAAAGAGAATTCAAGGGATGAAAAGGAATAAACAAGATGTGTTTAAAGATAAAATAATCATCGAAGGAAAGTGGGATTTAGGCAAAGATATTGATAAAATGTGGAATGTAATGGCTAATCAATAAATTAATATATATATATATATATATATATATATATATATATATATATATATATATATATATATATATATAAAATATCAGATACCTCATGTTAGAGAGCATGAGGTTCTGCCAAATGGTGCATTGTATGAAATTCTTTTGATTTAGACTTTTACCTTATCTAATTTAGTATTTATGTTAAACTATTAGATAATTGTAGATGCATGTTAATAAAATTCAAAAAACTCGTATATATTTATAACTTTAAATGCTTTGGATTGATATGGATGGATCTAAAAAGTCATGAAAAATGTAGGAACTAAGAAAACTTTTCAATTTCTAGCATAAGACTAGCTCCAATGCAAAATTGCAAGAGTCGGATTCAATAAATTACATAATATGATATGATTATTTGCCTCCATATTTGTCCAATATAAATCCTCATTTATCCACATTTGTCCAATATAATTTCTCTCATAATATGTTTGGTTCCATTTCTGAGAGGTATGTTGAACTCCCAAATATTATGTTCATCTTAAATATTTTGTTTAGATTTATGTATATGTTTTTATTGATATAGCATTGTAATGTGTTTAGATTTTTTTTTTTTTTTTCATATTGTGTGTCAATTTAGATTTTCGATTTTTCATATGATGCATATATATAGTTGGTAGGGATTTGTAGTATTTTTGGTGTTTTGGCTGCTTTTAGGGAGTTTAAATTGTATTATTATGTCATTATGACATTATTATTTGTGTTGTCGTATCATGAAATTATAGCTATTTTTATAGCTAATTGATTAAAATATCATCCTTTCAATTTTCATCCTATTATAATTTTTTTTGAGAAACATCCTGTTATAATTACAATCTTAAAAATCAAACTTTTCTTCAATTAAAATGTTAATGTGTCTTAACTTTACCTATCATGTCAATTTTGAAACTAAAGAAAAACTATTTTGAATTACATAAAAATTATAGAGTTGAAATAGTGGAGATAGAGACTTTAATGGCATAAGAAATGTAGAAATTAACTGCATAGAATCTATATATAAAACATAAATCATACAAGAAAAACACCTAGGAACCAACAAGTTTGTAGATGGCAAAGTTAACTATGAGTCTGTGACTAACCTTAATAGTATTCATGAAATTAATAGGTTATAAATAATTTTTTATAAAATTTATCAAAATGCACTGCACATCATGCGAGATATTGATTAGTTGTATTAAAAGAGTGGCTAAATTCTAAAGGATAGGAGAGACGGACTAAGGAGACATGGTGGTGTGATAAGGAGAAACAAGAAAAAATTATATGAGGGAGAGTTACTTGAGATGATTTGACATGTTCAAAGGAGAGTAACTATGCCCAAGTGAGAAATAGTGAGTTGGTTCAAATTAAGGGAATAAAAAGAAGGTAGAAGAAGATCGAAAATTAATAACATTAATAGTAGTAAAAAAGGACATGTCATTTAAGAGAGTAAGTATGACTTCCGAATGAGTACGTAGTAGAAAAAGAATATATGTGGCCAACCCTAACTAGTATGTTAAGAATTTTCAACCAATTCAAAAAAGTTTAAGATTAAGACTTGACTGTTATTGTTGTGGTTGCCCAATAATATGTAAATTTAGACATTGATCTTAGATAGTAAGTTAAAGATTGCAAGTTATTTTTTTATTTTTTATTTTTTTTAATAATTTGATAATTACAATGAGGGAATTGAAATTTGAACCTTAAATATTTTTGTTAAAAATATTAGAAAGTGATAGTTGAGCTACAAGGTTATTTACGGTATTTTGCAATGAATGGTTAATGTTACAAACCCACGTATCAGTAGTGTAAAACACAAAGGAAAGAGATTTCAGACTCAGTTAGTCTTATTCTCATTAAAAATATTCAGATATTATAATCATTAAAAATAAATAAATCTGCCATGATGTACATTGATTAACTCCAAAGTGTCTTCAGTAGAATACATCTATCAAGTATTTAAATCAAGTCAAACGTTGATTTTGTTAGAAACTGAAAGGGAAATAGAGGGCCACCCAAAGTGGGAATGCCCCTCCGTGTAACTCCCTAGAGTAACTCACAAGTGTTGCTCAATGCCTTAGGCTGTTGCTCCACTCCAATTAAACATAGAAATTAATGGGTTTATGACTATATAAATCCCACCAGTGATACCCCACAAAAACAATCCAAATTCAGCATTTTCTTAGTGTGTTTACAGTTATAGGGTGTTAGTGAGGCTCTTAGGCTGTGGGTATAGTATGCATCCGTCTATTGAGTTGCTGGTATACGTGAAGCCTAGCTCTGGACAATATAGAACAACGTCAAAACTCCTATGATTTCCATTGGTTTAAACCAAAAGAAGTATGCCCAAAAAAAAAAAAAAAAAATCAGCTGCTTGATATGATCTCTGTTTATAACATTGTTATCAGAGCGTTAATAGGTTGTTTTCATGTGTCTAAATAATCTAATGCCTCCTTAACTCTCGGTTAGTGATGATATGCAATATATGCAAAATATGTTTTAGAGTTAAATTACACACAAGTCTTTAATATTATCTCACACAAATGAGCACCAAATTAATACCATGAAATTTATATATGTGATAGCTTTCATATGGTGTATGGTTATGGTAAAATTTCATGTTAATCTATTAAATGGTTTGTGAGATATAAGGCAAGTGGTTCAAGCTAACTGAAACCTTAGCAGCCATGAGCCATTTAAAATATAAAATCTTCATTGTTTGTTTGTTTGTTTTTTTAAAACTTTTGTATGGTTGTAACCTACCATTCATAAGCTTTAAATTGATATATGGCACATTAAAAAATAAAAAATGGATTCAAAATGAACAAGTTATTGGGAAGCAAAGTTTGGTGGAGAAACTGAAATTTTTTCTTAAAAAGTTGGAGGGCTGGAGGTTGAAGGCAACTTGGTCTAGCAAAGGCCACTCTCGCTGGAAGAGAGTGTGGAACGTGAGTGGCTCAAAGGAGGTCCGTCCTTCGCATAAACCACTCACAGTAAAATAAAAAAAAAATAAAAAAGAAAGGCGGTGCTTGTTGCTGTTGGAAACACACAACGAGCGCTTGCAAAGAACGCACTTGATGCCAAAAGAAAAGAAAAGAAAACAACAACAGCAAAGTTTTAAGAGGCAAAAACTGAATGACGAAGAATGATCTTGTGGCGAAGCAATTTTTTCTTAGATGAGTGAGGATAAAATTGTCAAATTGTGTGCGCAGGTGGTACTACTAGTAGTCTAGTACCATATTAGTTAAATAAAATAGTTTAGTCACGTGTTTACCTCGTGAGTTAGGAAAGAAATTTATTTTCTTTTTGGGCGAACCAATCATTATTATTATTATTATTTTATCAGTAATTACCTATTAGGTAAAGCCATGAAGGTAGGGGTGTCAATGTTTGATCCAACTCGCGAACATGACACGAACCCGATACAGGTTTTGGCAGGTTAGGGTTAGGACTTAGCGAGTTCAAATTATAAATGACTCGACCCGAACGCGACACGATAAGAAATGTGTCATGTGGGTCAACTCGCGTGACTTGCAATAGACACGTTTGACACGTCAATTTATTTGTGTCAACCCGAAATGACACAGTTACCACAACTCGTTTAGCTCATATAACAATAAATATTTTTTTTTTTTTAGATTTGTCAAATAACTTTTATATTCAATTTATATTTTAAACTTAAAAAAAAAGTGAATAATTACAAAAATTTACAAGGGATATAACTGAAAATTGAAATGAGTTGAAGACTTGAAGTGTATGCACTACTTTTGGGATTTAAAAAAAAAATTTCTAGATGGATGTTATATTTAATATTAAGCAGGTTAAAATGAGTTGTGTCACATTTGCGTCAACCCAACATAATTAAGTGTGCCAAATGGGTTGGGTCAGGTTGCCTTATTAACAATTTGGGTTAGGGTTGATGCATCATGATATGATTATTAAATGGGTTGGGTTCAGGTTGAGTAATTTAGTCGAATACGCATACCTCGATACGACATGAACCAAACATACTAACCTAAATTGACACCCCTACATGAAGTTATGCGAATTTTCCTCTGACAAAAAAAGAGGTAAGGTATGCGAAGATTTTATTTGATGAAAATGAATTTGTGCATTTTAATTAGTGAAACTGAGGCTATAATATATTATGTGAATATATTTAAAGCCCAATTGTTCTAAAATGCATGAAAAATGTTTTTATGAATATCAAGAGATATCGAGGCATGTTTTAATTATATGAATCAATTTAAACTCTAAATTAAATAATTCTACTATTATTTCTTAGTCAAATATATATACACAATGATAAATATGCAACAAAACAAGAATTATTTCTTGGTGAATAATAACATGAATATATGTATTGTTCTCCTGAGTTTAAGTTTTGGAAGCATAGTTAGCATAATAATTAATTGTTGAAATTTACACATTGGTAAATTATTTTAAAAGCATATTCCTTGTAGATATGCTTAGAATTAAGAAGTGTGGAATAGTGGGAGTATGGGTAAGTTGAATTGTTTTTCCACAAATAATTTTTCACGAATATATTGAAATCAAGCTTAATATTGAATACTAATGGTGCAAGAGATGATTAGAAATATTAGTGAATTCTCGATCTCGCAACATTTGCTAATTATCTAAGCTTCATTTAGATTGAATGTGGGATATTTTTTTAAATGCGTGTAATATCCTATTGTTAAAATTTTTGTAGTGAAATAACCTCAAAAGGTATTGTCACTGACCTTAACAAGGGAGAAAAACTGAATGGTGATAATTATGATATTTGACATCACAAAAACCATTGTGTGTTAAATAAGCAAGAAGTCTTGGAGATTTTGACTCATTCGTTGAGTCTAGTTGAGCAAGATAACATTGAGCAACACCAAAGTGTCCAAGTTGGCTATGAAAGTTGGTGCAAGAAAGATTAGTGTTCGTGCTTCATTATGTTGAGCAGCATGCACAATGATCTTATTGGTGAATTTGGGGGGTTTTCAATTGCTCATGACATGTGGAAAGCACCTAAGCTGAGATATGGAGGGACATCAACCACTAGGTTGTGTTGGTTAACTATGAAGTTTGACTCCTATAAGATTAGCTCTGACCATACGATGAAACAACATCTTTGGGCAATATCCTTCATGATCTGACAGTTCAAAGTAGCTAACAATAGATCTAGGTAGTGATTTGTTTGTTACCTAGTTCCTGGGAGACAATGAGCCAAAACATGACACATAGTGAGAACATAATAACTTTCAATGATGTGGCATGTCATTTGGATCTTGAAGCTAAGTGCCTGGAGGCAGCCAAGTAGAATAGTTCTATGCATATGGCTGATATCAACTTGCATAACGTATCTAGGCCTAAATGCAAGTACCCTAAGTATGCTTTTGAATAGGCAGGACCTTCTAGACCACCACCTAAAAAGGTTAAGATTTTCAAGCACAACATTAGAGGGAGGTGCACAAAGAAGGATAAGTCTAAGTTGACTTGCTATAATTGTGGAAAAAAAGGACACTTTGCTTGTGAATGCATTGAGCCAAAAAAGGTAACACCTAAAGTAATTTTGCATTGTAAAGAGAAGCTACATTCTTTAGCTCAGTGCATTCACAAGTAAAGTGTGATTTTTTTCATAGTTATAGCAAGTTAACTTAGAATTTTCCTTCTTTAAGTGCATCTCTCTAATGTAGCGCTTGACAATCTTTAGCCCTTTTAGGTGGTGGTCTAGAAGGTCCTGTATGTTCGAGAGCCTAATTAGGATACTTGCATTTAGGCTTAGATACCTTATTAGAGTTGATATCAATCATGTGCACATAAATATTTGACTTGCCTGCCTTTAATTGCTCTGCATCAAGTTCCAAATTACACACCACATCATTATATTTTGACGTTCTCATTATGCTATATGCATGTTTTGGCTCATTATCTCCTAGGAACTTGGTAGTAAACAAATCATTGCCTAGATCTATTGTTTGTCAGTGAGATTTTTGTTGACTGCTCAAGCTCTCAAATCATGGAGGACATTTCTCTAAGTTGTTGCTTTATTGTATGGTCAGAGCGCATATTATAAGAGTCAAACTTCAAAGTTAACCCATGTAGCCTAGTGGCTGATGTTCCTACATATCTTAGCTTAAGTGCATTCTACATATTTTGAGCAATTGGATACTCCTTGTACGTTTTTAGACCCCTTAAACATAACTAGATTAACCTAGATATTTAGCCAAGTGATTAACTTAGGTAAATTATGCAGTTCTAGGTTAACACATATCAATTATATTATTGTAAAGTGCGGAAAATGAAGAACACAACAATATAATGACCCAGAAAAACCAAACCGGTAAAAAACCTAGGGAGGATTTAACCTAGCTCAAGGTAAACTGAATCCACTATGAAAGAATTGAAGTTTACACAATAACGACTTAGACCACTAACATCTTATTGCTACCTCGAGTAGGATACTTACTACCACAACCATGTGACAGCTCCGAGTCCATGGACTACTTCTTTCTTGGATTCCCAGCAATCACAAGCACTCCCGCTTGTATATCTTTAAGCTATTGAATCTGCAACTGAATTGATCACCAAACTCTTGACATCAATCTAGATCTTGATAACCCTAAGTGTATGTGAAGGCAAACACCTCTAGATCTCACAAAAGATTCACACACACAGCATAAAGAGCATCAGTAACAACTCTAAAAATGTGGCTAGGGTTTTCTCTTTTATACCTAGGGAAAAACAAAAAACCCTACACGTAAAACGGGCTTGGGTTGAGTTGGAAAACTCTGCAGAAAAGCAATCTGCATGACTTTCGATTTGTTGAGTCTAATTCTCGATCGATCGAGCCAGGCAGAATTGCACAGTAAATCATGCAACAACTCGATTCCAATTTTACATAAAAGACACATACTTTGAGCACGTCTAAACAAGACTAAAACATTTTGATCATGGTTTGCCAACATTACAAATTAGAGTTCTAATACATTTAAACCTAAAAGTCTTAGAACCCAACACTCCTCAAATTCACTAATAAGATAGTTGTGCATGCTACTCAACATGGTGATGAAGGCACACTAATCTTTCTTGCACCAACTTTCATAGCCAACAAGGTTACGATGGTGTTGCTTAGTGTTTCCTTACTCAAGTAGACTCAACGAATGAGTTAAAGTTTCCAAGAATTCTTGCTCATTTAACACATAATGGATTTTGTGATGCCTAATTATCTCCATCCATTTTTTCTCACTTGTTAAGGTCAACAACAAAACCTGTCGAGACCATTTCTTTAAAAAAAAATTTAACAATGAGATATTACACACGCATTCAAAAAAAAAAATGCCACGTTCAATCTAAAATATACTTAGATAATTAGCACACATTACAAGTTTGAGATTTTGCTAAACTTCCTAATCATCACTTGTGCCACTAGTGTTCATTATTAAGCCTGATTTTAATCTAATTCATTCAAAATTATGTATGAGAGACGACACAACTCAACCATACTCACACTAAGCAACTTTCATAATTTAATTATTAAAAAAATTCTTCCTACAGGTATTATTAATCTTAGATATTATTTTATAAATTAATTATGAAAAAATTGTTTTTATAGAAGCAATTGTATCAGATATTTTCAATAAAATTCTATAAGCTGTACATGCATTTGGAAAATAATCTACCATTTTTATACAATACAACTAAAAGGTACAATACTATTATATTTTTCTTAAGTTAATTTTGATTATAATTTTTTTGGGAATCAGATAACTAACATAATTGGTTAAAATTTGTGGGCTACCTTAATTTGGAGGCCTTAGGCAGTCGCATAACTTGCCTAAGGTAAGAGTTGGCCCTAATTTGGTTCGCATTTGTGTGATGCCATTGAAGTTTCGTGTGTAACTTAACTGTAAAGCATGTTTTGCATTTTGCACATCATTACTAATAGAGATTTGAGGGGCATAAGACACAAAAACAACCTAATATTGCTCTAATGTAAATGTTATAAACACAGATCAAGTAGTAGAATATCTATTTTTTGTTTTTCAACATACCTCTTTTGGCTTAAATCGATGGTCTCATAGGAGTTTTGAGGTTGTTCTACGTTATCCAGGGCTAGACTCCATGCAAACCAGCAACTCAAACTAGTTCTTCATTGTAGCTTGAGTAAAACACGATCAAAACAGTTTACCAATGGTGTTACACACTACTAAAGGGATGCAAACTACACCCATAGCCTACGATTCTCACCAACACCAACACTCTATAAACACATTGCGAGATTGCTAAATTTGTTATGTATTTTTGGGGTATCGACAGTGCGGTTTATATTGTCATAAATTTCTATTTCTATGAGGAGCGGAGTTACAGCCCAAGGCAACGCGTAGGAGTAACTCCAGGGAGTTACCCAGATGGGCATGTCCACTTTGCGAATCCCTTCACACTACAAGAAATCTAGATTTAAGCGACGTTTGTAAAACGTCAGTACAAACCCAAAAAAGTCACCATAGACACAAAAGGTCTATATAGACTTTTTTTGCGACGTTTTTGGGTCTATTGCGACGTTTTGAAAAACGTCGCCATATGTAACTCTTTAGTGGTATTCAAAAATATTTAGTGATGTTTTAAATAATATAACATTTTCGTATATAATATAGGAAAATACATTTAGTGACTTTTTAAAACGTTGCAAATAATCAAACCTATAGCGACGTTTCAAAAACGTTGCAAAAGCATTGTCCTCTTGCTTTTTAGTGACGTTTTTAAAAACGTCGCTATAGGATTGGTTATTTGCGGTGTTTATAGGATTGGTTAAAAACGTTTCCTCTTACTTTTTAGCAACGTTTTTAAAACGTTGCAAAAACCTACTTATTTTTTTTAAAAAAATATTTAAAATACTATATAAACTTGTTTAAAATTCAACAATAACTAACGCAAGCTTATAATAGATCAAATATACCTATTGATCATCAATATTCCACAATAACACATTAACCATAGATTCAATACCCAACTAGTGTGTGTGTGTGTGTTTAAAATTTAATACCCGACTAGTTTCTAAAGAATGATTTTGTTGATTTTGCACTAATTGCATCAATTGGGTCACTCACTTCTCCAAGTTTTCATAACGATTCACTCTCTCCGTCAAAAAAGCCACTTGATTTTTTAACTGAGTCACTTCAACATCTCTTTCTTGGCTTCTTACTTGAGCAATTGCAGGAGTGCTCTTGGCAAGATGCATACTTGGGCTTGGGCCAAATCCCACACCCCGAACACGACCATTACGCTCATTTCCAAACACTTGAGCATATACATCATTTGGTGCCCATGTAATACTACCAGTAAGGTCAAATAATTGCACACGATTCTAGGACTCACTCAACAGTTCGTTGATTTTTTCCTAATATTCAAAATTTGAACACAATAACACATTAGAAATTAACAATGTTAATAGATTCAATATTACACTTAGCAAATCATGATATTACTTACAATATTGCTTACTGCTTCGGTGTTAATAGGAGTACCATCTTTACGAAGATGGAGTTTTACATATACATCTGCACGCTTTACAGGATGCCCAAGCGTTGTTACCTAGATTATGGTCATTACATTTATTTAATTAGGAATAATGGTTTCATACAAACTTAAGAACAATCTAATAAGTCATTTACAAGATAATTATTGAGTCATTACCATTTCTTCTGTGTACGAAGCAAAGTTCTTTGAACCACCAATATTTACATTTTTTTGCTTGGAACGACTATTCTTGTTTACAAAAGCAAGACCCTACGTTCAAAAAAATTACATATTTAAACAAAGTATTATGTGAATATATTTCTTACGGTAGATATTCAATGTAAAATAAGGATATCCATATGAATGTTCTTGTTTTGATGATGATGTAGAAAAATTAAAGCATATCAATATAGAATAACATCTTCGTTTTTGGTAAATTCCAATACTGAACAAGGGCTTTATAATCTTCAGTAATTACATTTGGTGGTACTCGTGCTCCATTTCCTCTTCTTAGGAAATACTTCTTCTTCAAAGTTGACTTGTGGTTCCTCCAAGATTTCACAATTGTGGACAATGTCCTATTCTTCATTGCCTCTAATATAGCAGGTTCTTTAGGAAAAATCAATTTTGACTACATGCAATAGCTTAGTAAAATCCATATCAAGCTAAACACTTGTGTAAAACTCAGTACAAGATAGAATAATACACATATAGTCTATAACTTCCTGAATACTTGAAATTAGAGTGACTTTTCGTTAGGACCTTGTGTAGGTTGTTCCACACCAGGGCCTTCTACCACAGGTTCTGATGCCATATCTTTTTCCATTGGTTCTGGCACCATATCATGCATAGGAAACGTGTGATACAACATTTCACGCATATTACTATTTTCATTTGAGTTTTCTTGGACAGAAGTACTAGGAGTTCTAACAGAAGTCTTTCTAGATGATGATTCCCCATGAAAAGTCCAACGTCAATAACTCCTACAAATCCCATGTGACACTAGATGAATTTGTACAACATCTATAGCCAACATTGTTGAATGTGCACATTTTCGACATGGACAAACAATCGTACCATCTCGTTGTGCATGTTGAGATGCAAAATTCAAGAATTGTCCAACTCCATTTCTATGTTCCACAAATGTCCTATCTCTAATGTCCATCAAACTCTTGTCCATAGCTATAGAGCAAATTTACACAATAAATACCTATAGCACGATATCATGAAAGAATAAACCAACCATTAGTCCATATTTCAATTACTCTAACAAAACAAACCTATGCTTCTAAGAAAACAAGACAAAATTTTCAAATTTGAGAAAATGACTTGTAAGTCACACCAAGGTCCTAAGTGTAGCCATAAGGAATCAAAATTCATAAGTAATTTACTAATACATTTGGTAACTAATCAATATCTCTTGATAATTGCCATTTAGTTTGCATGTTCAACATGTGAAAGAAATGAAATAATCAAACTGCAATCTATCACAAAACAATTATCAATGCAAGTCACCCGCTTGTTCCAACTAAACAATCCACCACAAAACAATTATCAATATAACAATATAGAATGCTTACAAGTATTGAAGTCTAAAAAGTAATCAACAACCATAACTCAACCATATCCATCCAAATTTAATAAACACTCCTAATATGAATATAAACCGCTTTATAACATTATGTAAGCCACCCACTTGCTCCAACACAACAATCCTCCCGATACAATTGTCGTAATCACAAATATAGAATGCTTACAAGTATTAAAGTCCAAAAAGTAATCAACAAATATAACTCAAAAAATATCCATCTAAATTTTTAAAAAATAGTAAACACTTCCAATATGAAGGTAAATTGCCTTATAGCACCATGCAAGCCACCCACTTACTCTAACTCAACAATCCATCTAACACAATTATCATAATCACAAATATAGAATGCTTACAAGTATTGAAATTTAAAAAGTAATCAACAAATATAACTCAACTATATACATTCGAATTTCCAAATTTAATAAACACTCTCAATATCAATTGCAACGATCTTATAACACCATGCAAGCCACCCACTTGCTCCAACACAACAATCCACCCAATACAATTATCAATATAATAATATAGAATGCCTACAAGTATTGAAGTCCAAAAAGTATTCAACAAATATAACTTAACAACATCTAAATTTTCAAAAAGAAGTAAACATTTCCAATATGAATGTAAACCACCTCATAGCACCATGCAAGTCATCCGCTTGCTCAAACTCAACAATCCACCCAAACACAATTATTAACATTTCAAGTACAAAGTTTTAAGCAAAAATTACTTACTATGCTCAAGCCAAGCAATCACCTTTCTAAAAAAAGTCCAAGCTTATCACAATAAATGAGTACTTAACCTGCAAAATAAAAGAGGACAATTAAATGATGTGGAAGGCAAATAAATGTGTCATTGCAAGAAATTTTTATGAGTTAGGACTTAGAATAATTAGGCAAAAAAATTAAGGACCACTTTGCAGAAAATATTTGAAGTTTAATTGTATCAAAACTTTGTCATTTGGTACACATAAAGAAACTTACCCATTATACCTAAATGTCTCAACTGAAAAAGGTGCTCCAAATCATCCAAATTTTGCATATGAGAATGCTATTGCAGAAAATTTTAATGAGCCATAGTGCATGAAAATTTAGTAACAATATATATATATATATAAAGAGCATTTAGTTGAGAATATTTACTCACGACAAGAGTGAAACCCCAACACCTAGGCCAATAACACCAAATGAAACCTAAAAAAAAAAAAAAAACCACAACTTTCTTAATTTTCCAATGCTATAAAGAAATTACTATAATTTCAAATAAAGTAATAATTATAATTTCTAATATAAAAACACACACACAAACACAGCTTAATACATAGAATATAAAATCTTATCAAAATATATAAATAAGCATGAATACAACATGTCACCACACGGTTAGCTAAATCAACAATCTCACAAGCACCACCACTGAGTCCAATTATATATAAAAATATATTCTTCTCAAATACATGGCCACTTATTAAATTAATTTGTATTTGTGCTCATATTTAATTATTAAAAAATATATAAAAAATAGTTTTTATGTTGCATGGCCCAACGTGGCACTATGCAATGATGAATACATTCAGTGAAGCAATAGAAGTGATAATATGAAATTATAAAAAAATATGAAATTATAAATACATTCATTGCAAAAAAAAAAGTGAAGATATTTTCTTTGCAAGGCCAAAATGTGGCACTCTAGGAATGAATCTATGATTTTATTTTATTTTTTTAAAAGAAAAATTTTAACCATTGGTAATGCAACATGTGTCATCCCCATTAATACTCTCACTTACCCCACCAACTACCCCACTTCAACACCTCTTTTTCCTTCCGTTGAAGCCACATTTCATTGATCCAAGCCTATTTGTTTTCTTTTACTCTCTGTCTCTCATTACAACGGATTTGAAGATTGTGCTTTAGATTTGAAGATTATGAAGAGTACCTCAAAAAAATATTTGTTCCTTATTCCTTCAATTTTTCTTTTTCTTTTTCACTTCTTCTAAATCTCAAAGGTACTATTTCCCACTAGTTACTAACTAACTAGTTGCCTTCACATTACATTACTCCAGTATGTATTTCAGAAACCAAACACAAAATCTCAAAGGTACTATTACCCACAAACACAAAACCAAACACAATATAGATGATGAACACCACTATTACCTACAAAACAAATAAGAGAAAATGAAGCATTGGAAGAGTAAGAGAAGAATCAAACATGAGGAGCAAAGTGGGAAAGGAACCTTTATCAGCAGAAGTGGTGGAGTAGAGAGCAAGATGGGTTGATTTGACTCAGCAGCTTTGAGGAGGAAACGGTTCGTTTTGAGAGGAATGGTTTCAAGATAGTGATGATGATGGGAGCTCTAGATCGGTGGAGTTTGACGACGGCTACGGTGGCTTTGAGGGTGGTGCTGGGTAGTGGCTAGCCTTGGTGGAGGGCAGTGGCGGCGTGAGGGAGAGTGAGAACAGGAGATAGGTGGGAGACAAAGAAGTGGGTACACGAATGGACTCAGAAAAGAAACAAAAAGAATAAAAAGTGTAGGGAAAAAAAAAAGAAAAAAAAAGTGGGAAATGAAAAAGTGGGGGAAACTTTGTGCCGAGAATACCGAAATTTCTGGCGGGAACATATAGCGAGATTTATTTATTTATTTATTTTATTGGGAGAGAAGATTTTTGGTAACAACTACGGCGGCGTTTAGAAAATGTCACTATAATTCAAATAAATGCTGCTGAAATTGTACTTTTTGCGATGTTTTAATAAACGACGCTATTGTTTTGGATTACAGCGACATTTTTCAAAAGGCACACGCTTTAGCGGCGCTAATCAGAAATATTGCAATATACCACTTATAGCGGCAGATTTAAAAAACGCCGCCTAAACCTAAATTTCTTGTAGTGTCAGGTCCTACAGTTTTAGACTCAAGAATCATGGGGAAAAAAAGGTCAAGTATTTAAAGCGATATTCAAGTCCGCAAACATCATGTTCCAAACATGTAAATCCTGTAAAAATAAATGACAAAAATGCAAAACTGACCTTCTAACTTTTAGTCTTTTTCATTTCAGTCCTCTAACTTTCAGTTTTGTCATCTCAGTCCTCTAACTTTCAATTGTTTTCAATTTGGTACTTCGTTAAACCCCAGTTATGTCCTGCTGTAAATTGAGGCAAAACGACGTCGTTTTGGCTTCTTTTTTTAAAAAAAAATAAATTTTGGAATTAAAAGAATTTAAAAAAAAAAAACTGATATTAAATGTTTTTATGAATTGCAGAGAAAGAATGCTGATGTGTATAGCTCGTCCTAAGAAACTTAGGGATGACTCACTAAGCCAACCAGAAGAATCTGATTCCACCAACACTCCCGGCACCAAAACTCAAGCTATCAAATCCATCACTTCTCAGGTACTGTATAAAAGTGCTTAACATTAGGCAATTTTTGTAATTGGCTCTAATTGCGAGGGGCAATTCCGTCATTTTCTTTGTTTTCACAGCTTAAGGACATGACGTTGAAGGTGTCAGGGGCGTACAAGAACTATAGCCTGTGCACGGGGCCACCAACGTCGACAACGGCGGCGACGAGTTAGGCACAGCGTTGACTCAAGGTGAAGGGCAAGTCGGACGCGGAATTGGAGAAGTTCCGGTGGTCGTACAAGAGGACGGGGAGCTCGAACTTGAGGACGAGGGTTTGGGGGAAGGAGATGGAGGCGAGGCTAAAAGGGATATCGAGCTAGAGTTGAGAAGGGACGCCGAGTTCGGCGAGTGGGAGTGAGTCCGGTGGTGTTGTTCGTGGAGGAGAGCGAGCCGAAGCAGTGGGTGGCTCAGGTGGAACCTGGCGTGCTCATCACCTTCGTCTCGCTACCGTGTGGCGGGAACGATCTCAAGAGGATACGCTTTAGGTAGGTCCCACTGATATCAAAATTTCGGATTTGGGTGTGGAACGATTCTCAGTTTTGACTGAGTAAATGTTTTCTTTTCTTTTTTTTTTCTCTTTTTTTTAATATCAGTTTTTTTTAATTTCTTTTAATTTTGAAATTTATTAAAAAAATGTCAAAACGACGTCGTTTTGGCTCAATTAATGACATGACATAACTGAGGTTTAACGGAGTACCAAATTGACAACAATTAAAAGTTAGAGGACTGAAATGACAACACTGAAAGTTAGAGGACTGAAATGAAAAAGACTAAAAGTTAGAGGGTTAGTTTTGCATTTTTGCCAAAATAAATTGATCTCTTTCCACATTTATCCAAATGACATGTTTGTTCCTATGGACTCGAAAGAAGAGTCTACTGGTGGTGGTGGTGTTGCTAGAAAGTCATTGGGGTACCAACAAAAGCGAAGGACATCAAGTCCATTAGTGATAAAACTTTTTGAAAAATGGGTTCATGCCTCCTAAAGCCTTCTATTGGCTTGGAAATAATAATAAATGGCCTATGGCTTTGAATTTGATACCAATGAAAGAAATTGTTACATACCTCTAGGATCAATTTGTGGTTGTTTCACATTGCAACTACACATGTTATTGCTCAGGGTGAGGGGGTGGTGCTTGCTACTAAAGCAAGGCACACTATTTCCATAGCTTAAAAACAGAGAGAGAGAGAGAGAGAGAGAGAGAGAGAGAGAGAGAGAGAGAGAGAGAGAGAGAGAGAGAGAGAAATGTTTGCATTTCCCTTTGTAACAGCCATTAAACGTGCCTTGATGAGGCCAATTTGGCTAACGGGTTGTGCTCACAATTGGGCAAACCATTTTGCCAAAGGAATGCAAAACGGCAAACAGGTTTGTTAGACAACATGTTAGCATAAAACTTCCAATAGCAAACATGCTGTAGAGTTAAAGGAAGATAAACCCTCAATCTTAAAAGAGACTTTGGATTTGCCTAGTTGTGTATTATGAAACAGTCTTCAAAAAAATATTTTCAGAGAGCAGAAAAGAACTTACAAATGTTTATATTTAATCATAGAACTGGCAAAATTATTTTCCAAATTTTTTTTTTTTTTTTTTTTCAGGGATAGAATCAACAAGGAAGTTAATTAAGAGGAAAGCATGTGAGAATTTTTAGGAATTAATGATCCGTTTGGATTGAGGGGGAGTAGAGTACAATACAGTAGATTTAGCACAAAATTGCTTATTTTTAGCCAACTATATTTTACTCCTCCTCGTTCCTACTTCCATTGAAACAGGCCATAAAGCAATCAAGAGAGAAAGTTGTAGTATGTAATTTAATTTCATGAGGCAGAGGAAGAGGAAAGCTCAATTTGTGAAGGAGGATGTGAACGCTAATAAGGAAACTAAACCTTCATAGAAAAATAATTTCTAAAGTTTTATTATTTTGCTGAATTTTGTAATATAGGTAAAGCTTTGATGTTCTTAGCGTCTCAAGATGTGAGGCGTTTCTTTTCTTATTGTTAGTGTGTGCTGTGTTGGGGGGGAATCAGGAATCCCAATACTTTCTTAATTTGTCAAAGCTTGTTCTTCGCACTCTCAGGATTAGGATGTGAGAGTTTAGTTTCAGGTTGTTTTTTTTTTTTTTTTTAATGCTAGGTATAGTGAGTGTTTGGGGTACTAGGAAGTAGGAAGCAACCCCCAATTCGTGTTTTGAGCCTTGTTGTATATCTTGGTTTTTGGAATAAAATTTACCTATAAAAAAAAAAAACAAAAAAACAAAACCATTGATCAAAATTATGGTAGCACGTTTATGTGTGTGTGTGTTTTTTTTTTTTTTTTTTTTTTCTCTATATTAGTGATTTTAAAAATAGTTTCGAATTCTAAAAATAGGAACTATAAAGCATAAAGTCCAATGTAACCCCCAAACATCTTCACAGAAGAGTTGATGGTGTTGTGGTGGTAACAATCACTTGAAGCAGTGGAAATAACAAAAGATATGCTTCAAGACCTTGGGCTGTCTTTTTGTTTCAGTTTGCGATTTCTACAATTAGGAACTATATATTAGCATATAGTCCAATTGTTTCATTTCAGTTTGTGTTTGGGAATTGTTGATTTTTTTTTTTTCAGGTTTTTTTTTTACATAAATAATTTAACTTTTAGCTTTTTTGAAATAAACTAACTAACTTTTTGTAACGCATTTAATATAAAAATGATAAAAAAATATATATATATTTTGAAAAACACTATGAAAATAAGCTATAAAAAATAAACAACTTCCAAACTGACACTAATTTCACACCTTTCTTAACAAATAGCTTTGGTTATTTTCTTGACTCTTGATAGTAGTTGTGGGGGGTAAAATCTCTTGAATAAACGTTTGGGCTTTGGGCCTGATTAATTGGTACAAATCTGTTCAATCAGGGTCTCTAGGCCCACAGGTCAGTCCGTACTATAGTGATCCGAGGAGTTGTCTGAGGAGGAGTATCTCCTCGGACAGGCCCAGCAAAGGCCTTAGGATTTGCTAAACGGTTTAAAGGCAGAATTTTGGAAGATCTATTGAGTAAAAGTGTGATTCAAGCACCCTTTAGAAGCAGAAACGTGTGAGAAATATTTGAGGAAAAAGCTGCTACCACAGTATTAAAGACCCTGCATCTACCTCCCTGGCTGCATTAATGGGGAAATGACTTCTGAACAATAGAATTCAACCTTACGGCTATTATTTGAAGACTTCAAGAAGGTAGTGGATGAGACAAGTATCTAGGGAGAAGATTTGTATGACACGTGGATAAAACAGGGAAGAAGAATAAGTATATAGGAGGACGAGAGAGGAAAGGAGAGCGGGGGCGGTTTCTTAGTGAAAAAAAGAACTAAGAATTGTAATCTTTGACAAAGAAAGAGAAGGAATATACAACTCGTCCTCGGCTTACATCCGATGAGGTTTCTTTGTCATATGTACTTATCATTTGCATAGATTGTGGCATTCTAGCCTGTTAATCAACTTCCAATACCCCAAACCTAGGTTTCAAACCCATACTCTACAAATTTCATTGTATAAGGCTCATTGGGCCTGAGCCCATCACCTACTTTTGGGTCCGAGTACAATCGTGCGCTTACAGTAGTCATGGCCATCTGATGGTTTCACGGTTTAAAAACAATAAAATAATTTATAATTTACATTCATAAATAAGCTCACAACAAATTATATAAACTTTCACTTAATATTTTAATCACTCAAATAAATAATCACATATAATGTGCAAATAAACTTTTAGTAATAAGAATAATAAAGAAGATCTTATCGTGGTACATACCTTGGCTGAGGCGTGACACTCACTTTTTTTAAAGTGTTTCGCACCACCGTGGGAGAATATCGAAGATACATCTCAACCAGTGTAACAGAATCACTAGCACGACGCTCTCAGGATACAATAGCTCAGCCACATACGCTGTAAGCTTTGTGAATTTGCACTAATTCATAGGCGAAAGCTCTACCACAAGAACACCATTCTTTGTCCAACCATTCTCAAGATATGTATAATTGTAAATCATTTCTTATTTACATGTATATTATTATACATATAGACGTGTATTTTGAGGAATGATGCAATTAGGTATACATATAGACATGTTCCTCAAAAAAGAAAAAGAAAAAAAGGTATATATATAGACTCATAAAAATAACTCAAGAATAACGAGCATTATCACCATATTTACTTTCATAAATATTATACTTATTATTGTATTGGTAGGAGTTTATAGAATTAAAGATTGGAGTTATAACTTATATGGCATACAGTAACTCTCCATTATTTTTGAAACTCCCGTGCCTTTTCAATTACCGTAAAAATCAATCTAACATAAATAAATAGCATATGAATAAATATTTCACAGAGCATAGGAATAAATTGAAGTTTTATCGTGAAATGACTCTAATTTCCATTTTCGTGGTCAAAAACTAATTGATAGGAAAATATAAATTGGATTAGTAACATAAGATAAGATGAACTTGGACAAAAATGCTTCAGTGTATTACGATTACCCCATTGAAAGTATTCCCCTTTTGGGATGAATCTGAGAGTTGAAAGAGAAAAATTAAAGCATGCATGGGTTTTGTCTTTGTTGATGAGAATTTTTTTCACATGCCACATGGCTTAATCTCATTGGAATACACTGACCTAGTCAGCAAAGAAAAAGAATAAAACAAAAAAAGGCTCCTAAGAATTATTTTTACGCTACACAGTCGGACCTTACCCAACACTCCCATAACCTAGAAGAATTTTAGGCTTACATTTAACTACACTTCACCACCCAAAATGGGCCAGAGATCCACCATGACATCACTAAACTAAAAGCCCAAAGTTTGCTACCCATGGCCATGGTGCTATTTTTAAATTCTAAATGATGTGGACCATAAAGTTTAGTATATTTAATCTAAACTATAAAATATTTCTATTTCAAAAGGAGAGCATCTTATTTTTTGGAAAGCTTTCTACTTTCACCCATCACCATTGCAATATTTCCCCAAATAGGTATAACATAAAATAGCCCATCAATTGTTGCATATGCATGAGTAGGATTCAATATAATTTAGAATTTTTTTTTTTGAAATTTAGAATTAGTATAGATACTCTTAGGATGTCGAATCGCAGATATTAAAAAAAATTAATTAAAAGAATTCTAAAAAAAAAAGACTCAGAAAATAACATTAAAATTTTCTTTAAAAAAAAAAAAATCAGGCAATCACAAATGATAATATGAAATATGCCCAATGCAGAGAATCTAGCTCTTATCTTAACATAGATTAATAATTCAATTAATTAATAAAATAAGATAGCTTTTCTCTATATGGTACTCATGCCTGCATAAAGAATATAACGACAAGGATCATGAAAAGTTAAACACTAGTTGTACGAATGTAGAATTATGAAGTAAGTCTATTCTAAAATGTTTTCTTTATGTTCCAATGAGAGCTATATTAGTGTAAAGGATGCAGTAATCATATGCGTAAATGGTTTTTTATGTTCTAATGGCATGCTTTGATTAAACAAATGACTTTCATTCTAAAGTTGCACTGATTACTTGGTTCCTTTGGTGCTTTATATCGTAGATTTCCTCCCTTTTAACTCATGTTTTTCCTCCATTTTATTCCAGAAGAGTATGTGCAGAGCAGACAAAAAAAAAAAAAGGCAAAATAGCAATGAATTTTGAATCTTAAGAAAATAAATTTTTTATTTTGGCAAATTAAACTTTTTTTAAAAAAAAGAAAAAGAAAAAGAAAAAGAAGCAAAATAATAATTTTTCTTGTACTTATGTGAAAATCAACATGCAGTGTTCATGATCAAATTCAACACGGTACAACTAGCTGATTCGTGACATTTGAACTTTCTTAGAAGCATACCTAATATCAGACAAGTAGTTAAATAAAAACCCTAAATCAATTTAAAAATACACACGTCATTTTTTAGTGTAAAAATTGGACCACTTTATTGACAAAATAGATGATAGGTTACCTGGATTGCATCATTAACAACCCAGAGTACAGGACACGTGCATCGACTGGAACAACCTAGTTGAGGCTTGAGAGCCTTCACATTTTGATGGAAACTAGATTGTGCAGACTAGTTTGCTATGAAAATTAAAACAAAGTTAAAATTTAACAAAAAGGAGCCACTAGATTGTGCAGAGTAGCTCTGCTTGTCACACTGGCTGCATTGAAATTGCCATGCACATCATCCAAGTTCCATAATCCATCCCATATTATGTCCTCGTTTGCGGCCTCAGGCACAGACACACTGCTGTTAAGCAAGGAATAAAAGTATCCTTGCTCCTCATTGGTGTTGGGATACATGGTGGTCATTTCTTGCCTCATTTGAGGTACACATGTGGCCCGATTGTCATTTTCATCAAGCAAGGCCATGATCCTTTTCAAGTCTACTTGATTAAGTTGTAGTTGTTGCTGTTGCTGTTGCTGTTGTTGTTGTTGATGCTGCTGCTGCTGCTGCTGCTGCTGCTGTAGTTGTTGGTGCTGCTGTTGTTGTTGTTGCTGCTGATGATGATGAAATTGTTGCCTCCTTAGAATGCGATTTTTCGCCTTTTCAGAGGCATCAGAAGTGACTTTAGCCTTTTTCTTGAAGTGAGTCCTCCAGTAGTTCTTGATCTCATTGTCAGTTCTTCCTGGCAAGCTTCGCGCAATTGTTGACCACCTGAATTTCATGATTCAGTAATCAAACTATGAGAAAAAAAATTATTAACTTGAGAAATTTGAAGATCAAAAAGCTAAGTGTAAGAATTTACCTGTTCCCCCATCTAGCATGTAGCTCTAGAATTATGCTCTCTTCATGAGGCGTTATCTGCCCCCTTTTGAGGTCTGGCCTTAAATAATTCACCCACCTCAATCTACAGCTCTTCCCATTCCTTTTCAACCCTGCATAGGCAAAAACAGAGAGAGATTGTCAATCAATCCAAAAGAGAGGAAAATAGGCCTAGATATTGGGATTACAACAGCAGTAAGTAGGTAACAAGAAAATACCAAAAAACCAAACAGAAATGAAACTTTACAAGAGCATCCACTGTGACAGTAGAAAATAATAGTCCTTTCACAGTTTAAGTTGCTACAACTTGGGGGTCTTGTATTTGTTTAACCACATGAACTTAATAAAAAAAAAAAAAAAATTGACATCATTGACAGGGGTATGACCGTATGAAGTTGAGACCCTGACACTTTTTTCCATGCCCATATAATATGTAGTAGCTAGGTAGAAATGCAAAAGTGACAGAATTTTGGGGTAATATTAAGTTGCTTAATAAGATGTTAAACAGAGCAGAGTTGTTACCTGCAAGCCTAGCCACAGAGTTCCATCTTCCTTCACCATGCAACCTGACATACTCAATAAGCAATCTATCTTCCTCAGAGGTCCAAGGTCCCTTCCTCCAGCCCTCATCTTCCATCATACCCCATCCCAATTGGCCTGCCATGACCTCCCAGTTCATGTGATGTTAAAAAGAGCAAATGCTTTGTTTTTATGACGCTTCACTTAATGCTTTGTCTTCCAAATTCTGTGGCACATGGGGTTTGTGCTTGTGGCATATTTATATATGCCCTGAGCCCCCCCTGCTTCATTCCATCAGTCAATTTGAAGTCGTTTTCAAATCATCCAAATCCTTTCGGCCACTGTTTAAGGTACTGGTGATCTCTAAGAGTAAGGTTACCACGTCATCACCTATAAAATGACCAAAATACCCTATCCACTTTTTGCTTTTGTGTTTTTTGGGGAGGGGGAGGAGGGTAGGAGGTGTAATTACAATAGTTCTCATAACTATTAAGGCAGTCTAGTGTGATTAGTGCATAATAAAAATTGTTACAATAATGGATCCATGTTAAGTGATAGTATTACTCTAATCACAACATATCACTTTAATAAAGAAAAAAGTTATAGTGGGTTTCAATTAACTCAATTGGTAAAATCTTTGATGGTTGAATAAGAGATTTGGGGTTCAATCCCGCCTACACCAAAAATTGATTGGCGTCTTGGTTTGATGATAAAAAACTATTATTAGAAGCGGATACCATAAGTCAAAACTCTCAAAAAAAAGAAAAGAAGAAGAAAGAGTTATATCATTCATGGTAGTGTTCTATTCACAAACCCCTAGTATTGTTCATGTGTGGTTGAAACCCCATATTATTACTAATCCAAATTTATCATGCCAATCAAACAACCATAATGTTTACATCAAGCAGTAAGAACTAGGGATATTGATGACAATAATTTCATGAATTTTGTGACATAGAAGGTCATTAGAGGAATCCAAAGATCTGCTCAGGGATTGGGTGACATCCTTTAATAAGGATCCAAATCAATTAGATAGATTATAAGTGTCGATGTTAAAGTGAGACAAAAGAGAAATAGGAATCGGATGGCCATAGGACAGGTGTAATAGGCCTTTATGCATTTAGACAATATAAAAATTATTAGCTATAAAGCATAAGGTAGGAAATTAAACATAAAATATAGGTGGGTGGTGGAATTTTATTACTTGAAAATTACTGGAACTCCAATAGGCTTATAGCAGCTGTTGGATTAGCTTACTTCTTAAGGAGATTGATACATGCAATCTCTAGTAATCTTTATAAAATGGAATTTGTTGGATACCATTTTGAATATTGCGGTATTAAAATATTAAGGGTATTGATGATCTTGGCACGTCACCTAGAGGACACGTGGTGGTTGTGGGTCCTATATCTGGAAAGGAAGAGTTTCTGCAGACAAAGGATGTATCAGCTTGAGTGGCCACTGGCCAGGACATTCACATGCTGTGACAGAAGAAGCTAGTTTATAGTAGTAATGGTAATGGTAGTGGTAATGGTAATGGATTGGACTAGCACAGGCTCGAGCCTGGGGAGCTACTACTATGTTCTTTATTTTAATGGTGACAGTGGAGTACTAAATAATTGGGAAATTCTTGCTTTATTTAAGCTTAAGATCGAATTAATTAGGGGCCACAGCATTTGGAGATCAAAATAAAATCTAACTCAAAACTGCAAATTGTGAGTTGGTGGTTGATGAGTTAATGGGGGATATTTTGTTAATATAAAATAAAAAGACATATGGTTTATGGGCTGCACATTTAATTATGTCATGAGTCATGACCAATCAAGGAGCAGAGAATTTATTTATTTTAAGAGAGTCAAGTTAAAGTACAGTAGAAATTACACTTTACCAAATCAAAACTATCCTCCTAATAGCAATCAAAAAAAAAAAAAATCCTCCTAATAACACTTTGCTCCCTAAATTTTCAAATGCACACTTTGTACACTTTGTATCCTCCTAAGATCTATTTATAAAATTTAGAGTGCAAATTATAATCAGGGGTATAGTTTAGAAGGACAAAGTGTAATTTTCTTTAAAATATAATCGATTATATTACGTTATATTTAACAGTATAAAAAAAAATTATAAACATTATGCAAATAAAGTATTTGATAAACCGGTAGATGAATAAAAAAAAAGCGTCTGTCAAAAAAAAATTGGTACATAAGTGTCCATCAAACTTAATAAGAATGTGCTAAGATTAAGCAAAAAAGTTAAACATTTTTTTATTTGCTTTGAAAAATTATTATGAAAATATTAAGGTTATGTTTGGTAATAGTTTTTGTTTTCTATTTTCAAAAACTTGTTTTGGGGAATATAAAGAAAATTTTTTTTTCATATTTTTGAAATAAAAAACATGTTTGATTAGTTGAAATTTAAAAGATAGTTTTTTTAATAAAAAAAATAGAAAATACTAAAACATATTGTTACTAGGATTTGAACTCTAATGCTAACTCATTAAATGAGACAGATTCATTAAATTAAATGTTTTTTTCTATTGATTTTAAAAAAATTAGAAACTGAAAAACAGCATTCTACAAGTTTTCGGTTTCCTTTACAAAGTGAATTTTGGGAAGAGTTTTTGTTTTATGTCTATTTTGAGTTGCCAAACAAGCTTTTTAGTCTCAAAAATAGAAAATTGTTTTTAAAACAGAAAATAAAAGGAAAAAACAGTTACAAAACATACCCTAAGTATGTTCAAGTAATAGCCTTATATATGTGGTTTGAACTCTACCTCCCCTTCCCATTATCTAACTGTTACAACAAAAAACAAATAAATAAACAAGCCTAAATTCAAATCTCTCTCCTCTACTTATCATCTACTTATTGTAAGAATAAAAATAGTAATATTTACTAGTGAAAAGGGACATAAATAGTCTTTTATATATTTTTTAAAGTTGCCATTATTGATTTGAACATCCTCTTCTCTTTTGAAGAAATTGAAAAAAAAAATCCTTTTCTTTTTAGTTTTGACTCACTGAACCAAAAACTATAATATTATTAAAATGTTTCTGTATTTCCCAAGCTAGGTAAGAGCTAGGACAATGCTTCACACGCTTCTCGTTTATTTTTGGATTAACAACTACAAGACATTATAGATATCAACTAAAAGTATTTTCAATGATTGAATACTTTTTCTTTTTCTGAAATTATATGTCTTTTTACAAAAGGAAGTCCTAGTATGCATGTTTTCAAGTTTCATTTGATACTATGTTTTTCTGTTGAGCAAAAAAGTTTCATTTGAAGATTACACTCCCCTTTTCTTAACCCCCAAACCATATATTCCCATACTCATGATTATTTGAATCCCAAATACTCTGCTTAAAAAAGAGAAGAAAATATCACAAGATTATATAAGATAAGATTATTGATAATTGGAGAAGGAACATAAAAGGTTAAATTGAGAATAAGAGCAGATAAGGTTGAAAACTAAATATTGAAGTAGTTTAAAATAAAAATTGATCACCAAAAAATTTGAACTGATTTTGAAGGAGGAGATCTCCAAAAAGATATATATCAGCTCATTAATTAGCATTAAAACTTGAATTAATTTCACCAAAAAAAAATCTTGAATTAATTTTTGTTTCGTCTTTTTTTTTTTTTTTACATTAAATTAAGCTGGTTATATTAGTGAATAAGTGAATCGACTGAACAAGACCCCCTTAAAATAGAGAAATCTCTTAGAAATTTAATACTTTTTAAGTGGTTTGATCATGTTTGCCAAATAAAATGAAGAAGAAACCACTTTGGACCATTCATTTGCCCTCATCTTCTTGCAAATGTGCGTGTAACGTCCATAATATTTTTGTAGTTATCAAATCAAACCTCATTGCACGGAAGATCTGTACTCTGATTTGCATCGTATCATTTTGAAAGTTTCTAGAATTAATTAGTGCTACTAGACACCGCTAAAGCTAATCCGTGTTTAGTACGGATAACCAAAAAAGTGAAACCATAAAATACTTGTACTACACAAAGCTTGTCTACCAGCTAAGCATGTGTGCTTAAAGGTACAAAAGGTAGAAGATTTCATGTTCCTTATTCTATAGTTTTGTTTAATTTGTTTGGGAGTGTTATCAAAATAGATTAGGATAGAGTTTGTGGGATGTTGTGGCCTTTGTGGGGTTATAAGGAGCATTAAATAACTCATTTCTCTTTTTGTATTTATTTATATTCTTTGGCAAGGGATGCTGTGGAATGCCACTAGTTTCTAGAAACATTCTTTGTTCAATCATACTTTGAATTTCGTAGTATAAACTCAGGAATAAGCCCAAATAAGTGCATCATGTGTATTAGACCCGATATTATGTAAATATGTGAATATTGATGAACACGTGGCCGCATCATATTAGGTCTAGCTCATAAGACATTATACCCAAGCCATGTCCGTGAACTCAATCATGTGGATTGCTATGACTTGAGTTGAGAATTTTGGACTCAGTTTTAACTCAACCGAGTTAGCTCACTTGGAAAACAATAATTTCTCCAAGATATTTATGTTGAGTCAGAATGTCACTAGGGCGAAGAACCAATTGTTGAGGTTCTACTTTTAGTTGTTTATAAGGGATGAAAATAGAAATTATGCTACAATTAGTATGATTGCAAGATCTTTAATTTTAGGATTTGATCTACATACAAGATCTGTTTTTGATGGAAAATGGTGAGAATTTGATCCTAAGTTCCTTACAGCAAGAATCATAGATATGGTATCTGGGAAAGTTGGCTGGCTCTACTTTTAATTCTTGATACTTGATCATACTAAGATTCATTTGATTGCAAATTTAATCTAATTAATAAGCCATTTGTTCATCGGCGGGCTAAAAAACACAAAATCCATCTGCTATTGTAGACTAGGCTTAAAAGAAGATCGAAGAACTTTTGGTGTGATTGGTGGGAACATATTAATTTTCCTTTTTTTTTTCTTGGAGTTGTTAGAGGCAGAAGCTGTGGCTGAATTAATAATAATAATAATAAACAAACAAACAAACAAACCTGGATTTTGCATAAATTTAAGACCATAAACCCTTTTGGCCTTTTATCCAGGCTATTATAACTTTTTTCATTATAAAATAGGATAAGCTTTAAGTGAGTGAATTTAAGAGCAGACCGTAACAAGAATTCCAACCGGCCAAAGGGTGCAGACACTCCGATAAAAAAATTATATAAAAAAAAGTGTGTGCAGACATCCAATAACTGTCGCTTGGCTTCTTTTTTATTTATTTATTTATTTTTATCTTCCCTTGTAAAAATGTTTTCATTATAGCATTTAAATCTTTAGATTCCTCTCCAAAAAAAAAAATCTTTATTTTTTATTTGTGTTCTTTTGTTTCTCAAACTCTCCCAAATTTAATAAAATATGTCACTTTTAATTTCAAAGTAATTTCCTTCGACTCATCCCAAGCACTAAGTGCCTAAGAAGGTACAAATTGCCCAAATGATACCGCAGTCTATCCATAAATATTTAATCACATGATTTACTAATTTATTTAAACAAATAATATGATAATTAAATCATTCATATAACCAAACCTACCTGTATATAATCATTTGCTCTGGATATCCCCCGTAGAAAAAGAAAGAATCACCATATTATATTCCTCCCATCCAAAAAATGTCTTTTCCAATTATATATTTTACTCTTGGGATAGCTACAATCTCTAAAATTTTGTAACGATCGATTCATCTAAAGATTGAAAATAATATTTGTTTTTTTAATAATTTAGTTTGTCAATTAAATTATTTTCTTTAATTTATAAAACTTCTTTTAAGACATTAGTTTTAAAAGTAAATACAAACATATATATTTTCACTTTTGTTATTGTTTATTACTACTAACAAATTTATCAATAGATCTCTTTTAAGATTTAATTAATTTTTATATTCCCTTTTTTTTTTGGTTAAAGTTTTTCATATTTAGATTCAAAGTTTATATCATGATTAAGGCATTGATCAGTGCGGACACCTCATTTGCAGGTCATGGACATCTAGTGGAAGAAGCAAAACTCCTATCTGGCTTATTTTCTTTTTGTAGTTTCTCTCATGTTAGAAGATAAGGTAATTCTGCCGCTCATCATTTAGCTAGACATGTTAGCTCTCCGTTGGTGTGGATGGAGGATGTTCTCTCCCAACTTTTAGTTATAACTTTAGCCAACATGGCTAACATTTAATAAATATTATAGCTTCTTTTCTCAAAAGAAAAAAAAAAGAAAGATTCAAAATTTATAGTTATATTCATAATTCCAAAATTAATACAATTAAAAGAACTATCTACAGTATCAAATTCTAATATGATTAAAATTAAATAAATTTTAAACACTAGAATAATATAATATAATGTATTAGAGGCATTAATATGACTAATTGTGTGTGTATCTGTGAGAGAGAGAGAGAGAGATTTAATACCTTTTTTTTTAATTTTATTATCAAAGAATGATGTTGTATTAACACCAAATTATGAGCCTTTTTTGCATTAAGGACCTTAGACAATTGCCTGAATGGCCTACATAAACTAAGTTGACTATAAATTTATATTTCATATAAGTAAAATAAAATAAATAAAAATAGCCAATAAATAGTCATTAATATATGAAGTTAAAAGATTAATCCAAATATAAGATATTTCAAATAATAATTTGAATACATAAAAGTAAAATGAAAACAATAAATTAACACAGAAGTATTAAAAATATGATCATATACTCAAAAAAAATTTAATATTTTTTTATCTATACCTTAATTTTACAAAGATGTTGTATGATATTTTTACTTAAAATTAATTCATAAGTATCAATGTTTTTAATCCGAGATTTTATTTCTAATCAATGGATTAATTGATTGCATATGCCCTTAAAATGGATATAGCATCGTGTGTGTGTATATATATATTATTTATTTAACAAAACAACATATAACATTCAGCACATTGGTTAGGAGATGTTGCTGTAGTATATCAAGTTAATAATTTTTTTTTTTCTTAACAACATTAGTGTGGGGTCATGGATTTTGAGATTTGGCTGAGAGCATGTGGTTTGGCCGAGAAGCATGGGTCGTCCGAGTCCGAGGAGCGCCATCTCCTCGGACTAAAGTTAAACGCAAATCTAGTATAGATCCTAATGATCAAAGATGACCTTTTAGGAAGTTCTAATGATAGCAACGAACACCATGAATGTACAAGAGGGATAAGGGCTTAAAAATATCTAAGGGGAAGCTGCTATCACCGCATTAATGAGAAAGTGACCTCTGAACAGTATTATGGCAGCCTTACAGCCACCCTAGAAGACTTTTAGAGGGGGCTGATGGGACAAATATCAGCATAAACCATCAACCGTCTACATGTAGTCCACATGTAGGGTAAGGATGAAGGGAGAGATGTAATATAAATAAGGGTAGAGATCCCAGAGAGAGGAGGACGAAAAAAGGAGAAGAGAAAGCACTGTAGCAACCTCAACAACTCCTGTAACCATGGTCATTTAATATATGCTAGAATAGAGCTCCTTGGATTGTGCCGAGAACCAACTTTCTCGCCACACCGGGTTCAACTCTTGTTGGCTCATCATTCAAAACCATATTAACTGTTATCCAAGCACTAAAACCTAGCTCTTTGACCCACTCTCTACAAATTTATTGTACTGGGTTCACTGGGCCAAGATCCCTTACATTTTGGGCTTGGTCTGAAAATTGTGTCCCCACAATTGGCGCCGTCTGTGGGAAGAGTGAGTGCAACGGTTAAATATGGTGGGCTTAGGCCCCCATCAGCAAAAGTCATTGGGGAAAGCCATTATGGTGGCCAGTTTACTATGTGAGCAAGTCACTACGTGGGGCACACACGATTGTTGTCCTAACTTAGCTTCCGCTTAGGTCTATACGACGAAGTGCGGATTATATGGGGAGGACTACTAAATGGGGCACAGTTCTAGGGGCTTCTGATATCAAGTATATGCCTCGTACCTTTGTCAAGGGTCAGGTCCTCGCAAATCTGGTGGCCAAGATCGCTAAGCCTCCATTAGAAGAAGTGGCAGCAACACATGAGAAGGGGCTCTGTGGCGGGGCTAGTTCTTGAAGGTATATATTAATATCTTCTAATCCATTGAAGTGGTTAAACAGAACCTTAGCTATGTCGGGTCCTCGGACCTCCTGCTTTGGGAAAATTAACACACACTGACATCTATTGAAGTGGTTAAACAGAACCTTAGCTATGTCGGGTCCTCAGACCTCCTGCTTTGGGGAAATTAACACACACTGACATCCATTGAAGTGGTTAAACAGAACCATAGCTATGACGGGTCCTCGGACCTCCTGCTTTGGGGAAATTAACACACACTGACACTTATTGAAGTGGTTAAATAGAACCTTAGCTATGCCGGGTCCTCGGACCTCCTGCTTTGGGGAAATTAACACACACTGACATCCATTGAAGTGGTTAAACAGAACCTTAGCTATGCCGGGTCCTAGGACCTCTTGCTTTGGAGAAATTAACACACACTGACATCTATTGAAGTGGTTAAACAGAACCTTAGCTATGACGGGTCCTCGGACCTCCTACTTTGGGGAAATTAACACACACTGACATCCATTGAAGTGGTTAAACAGAACCTTAGCTATGTCGGGTCCTCAGAGCTCCTGCTTTGGGGAAATTAACACACACTGACATCCATTGAAGTGGTTAAACAGAACCATAGCTATGATGGGTCCTCGGACCTCCTGCTTTGGGGAAATTAACGCACACTGACATCTATTGAAGTGGTTAAACAGAACTTTAACTATGCCGGGTCCTCGGACCTCCTGCTTTGGGGAAATTAATACACATTGACATCTATTAAAGTGTTAAAAGAGTCTTAGCTATGCTGGGTCCTCAAACCTCCTGCTTTGGGGAAATTAACACATAATAACATTTCTCTTCAAAGTGTTTAAACTATAACTCAATCATGCCTCGGTCCTCGGACCAGATGATATGAGAAAGATAAAAACTTCATAACATTTCTCTTCAAAGTGTTTAAACTATAACTCAATCATGCCTCGGTCCTTGGACCAGATGATATGAGAAAGTTAAAACTTCATAACATTTCTCTTCAAAGTGTTTAAACTATAACTCAATCATGCCTCGGTCCTCGGACCCCATACTTTGGGGAATTATCATTCCACAACATCTATTTGTTTCTCACTAAGTGTCAAGACAGGCCCAATATTATAACCAAATCCTCAGATTGGTAGCTCTAAAAGAAGCAATTCACAGTATAAATATGGGGCGCATGAAACGACACTCCCTCAGGTGTAAATCAAAGGATCAAAGCATAATCGACTCTTAAGAATTCAAAACCCCACTTTTCTCCTCGGATGCGAGGAGAAAACTAGAGTTTTGAGGGCTATTGTGGGGTCATGGATTTTGAGATTTGGCCGAGAGCATGTGGTTTGGCCGAAAAGCATGGGTCGTCCGAGTCCGTGGAGCACCATCTCCTCGGACTAAAGTTAAACGCAAATCTAGTATAGATCCTAATGATCAAAGATGACATTTCAGGAAGTTCTAATGATAGCAACGAGCACCATGAATGTACAAGAGGGATAATGGCTCAAAAATATCTAAGGGGAAGCTGCTATTACCGCATTAATGAGGAAGTGACCTCTGAACAGTATTATGGCAGCCTTATAGCCACCCCAACCTTATAGCCACCCCAAAAGACTTTTAGAGGGGGCTGATGGGACAAATATCAGCATAAACCATCAACCGTCCACATGTAGTCCACATGTAGTCCACATGTAGGGTAAGGATGAAGGGAGAGGTAATATAAATAAGGGTAGAGATCCCAGAGAGAGGGGGACGAAAAAAGGAGAAGAGAAAGCACTGTAGCAACCTCAACAACTCCTGTAACCATGGTCATCTAATATATGCTAGAACAGAGCTCCTCGGACTGTGCCGAGAACCAACTTTCTCGCCAAACCGGGTTCAACTCTTGTTGGCTCATCATTCAAAACCATATTAACTGTTATCCAAGCACTAAAACTTAGCTCTTTGACTCACTATCTACAAATTTATTGTACTGGGTTCACTGGGCCAAGATCCCTTACATTTTGGGCTTGGTCTGAAAATTGTGTCCCCACAATTAGGATATTTAAAAATTATTTTCAATAAAAAGTTTTGAGTTTGGAATATTAATAAAATCAATTAAAATCTATTAATTAAAACTAAAATATATTAAAAAAAAAAAGAACTTAGAGTACCTTGGGGCTTGCACAGGGACACAGCTTATTTCAACTGGTTTTATAGACAATCTAAGAAAAATAAGCCGAAAAGAGAGATTTCTTTTTTCCTTTATTTTGGGTAAAATTGTTATGAATTTTAAAGTTTTAATGAAGAATTTATCATTGTAACAGTTAAAATAATTTTTTTTTGATACAACAGTTAAAAATAATTTTAAATACTTACTTATATTTAGAATTTAAACTTACGAGAGATCACTCTCTCATAATTTCTCTCTAATTGAGGTTAATTTTTTTTACCTAAGATAATAACCAAGGTTAGCATAAATCATACCTGAAATGTTATACTTAAACAAAAACAAAAGGAAAAAGAAAAGAAAAGAAAAGGAGATTGAAAATTGAAGATTAGAAGCCAATTGGACAGACACAGTAGGAGCTAGAAGATTAAACGGTACTCATTGATCTAGAATTTAGTTGCCTACAGCTTTTCAAACCCGCCTTTAATAACTTAGGATTATTTAGCCAATTTTAAGGTGTGTTTGAATACCGTTTATTTTGTTAAAATTAAAAATTTATTGCTGAAAGTGTTATAGATAAAAGAAAATTTTAGTTGAAATAGTATAACGAAACCTATGAATAGTACCAAAAATAAAGTGGAACTCATGAATAGTAACAAAAATAAATTAAATAGTAAAATAATTTTAATTTTCTATCCATGCACACTTACTCTAGTATTACTGTTTGAGGACGGTGATCGTCACTTTCATAAAGTTGGGGGTTGTTGAAGCTTTTTTTTTTTTTTTTTTTTTTTTTTCTCTTACTGGAAGCTTTATTTATTTTATTTATTTTTGCTGAACTGGAAGCTTTAATTTTGTTCCGTCAAAATAGATTTTATAAAACGAAAGGGCCTGGGCAACATTGAAAATATCATACAAAAGAACATCTTTTTTGGAAAGAGGGGAAGGATGATGCTAAACAAAATATTAATATAAAGGAATGGAGCTTTCTATCTGGGTAAAAAAATTGACCTTTCTCTCTTTTGGTGGGACAAAATGTGAACCTACGTCACTCTTTATAAAGTTAACTTAAGCAGATTTTAGATAATAAAAAAAAAAGCTTAAGCAGATTTTAAAAATAAAATAAATTAATTAAATAGAAGGTTAACTTTAAGTAATATTATACTATGTAATGACTTTTTGTTTGATTGAAAATTTTGAAAATTCTATTATTGAATTACATATTTTCTATGTTTTTAACATAAATGTCGAGTTTAGTTAAAATTAGATATTGTATTATTTACTATTCAATTCAAAAACTCATCATATATGCATAGTTTTAAAATATAAAATTTTGAAATTTAAATACTTGACAGAGCATAGTCATTGAACTTTGATCATCTTTGAAGTTTTACAAGTATAGAAAGTATAAGAAGAAAATATAATCAAAAGTGACTTTGTCAAACGTTATATCTAATAAAAAATATACTGAGTGATATAACATTATTTAAAGTTATATCAAGTATAATTTGAACATAATTTTATATATATATATATATAATCTTTCATGCACTTTAAACGATAAAGTTAAATTAGGAAAATTTATGTCAAATTTATAGATTTTTTAACACCGTTGCAATTTATCAAAAAGGGCAACTCTTAGGTTATCTTGTATTAAGTATTAGCAAGTTTATCAAACTTTAAAATTCAATAAGATGAGTTGAATTTTTTTTTTTAATATATCATGAGAGCTCTGAAATTAAAAGCCTTTTTCATTTATTTTAGTGATTTTTTTTATCATAATATTTGATAAGTTTATAACGAGCCAACTTTGTTTCATATATAGCTATGATGCATATTCTATAGTATAATTATTTTTTTCACATTTGTTTTTTCAAAAGTTTATCTATGTTAAAATGTATTACTCAGTTGTATATCCTTGCCTTCTTAAAAAATTGTGTGTATATATGTTGGGGTATATAAGAAATTATTCCTCATATAATGAAATAAAATAATTATTAATTTAATTCTGAATGGTTGTAAAAAGGTAAGTGATAGAAATTGAGGCGTGGATTACTTTGCTCTCTTGAGGACGTTCATGCCTTTTTGGTTAAATTACTAGTAGAAACTAGAAAGAGATTATTAACATTTTCTCCTTCATTTGGATCAAAATCTTCTAAAATTTTTAAAGTAATCTATCATGTAAAGCTCTTTAAATCCTCACATTCCTTTTATTATTAAAAAGATTTTTTTTAGAGATAATTACAATATGCTGTTAATCCTAGAGGTTGAATTCTTTCCTTCCTAGACCCCAAGCACTTTGTATCAAAAGAAGTGTCAATTCAATTACAAGACTTTTGACCAATTAGAAAGAATTGAAGTCCTTATGTTTGAGTTTTTTAAGTATTATTTTATGATTATGTTAGTGAATTGGTGATGTGACGTAATTTTAGCTTTTGCCATAAATTGAAAGTGGAGATTTAAAGGACTTGTCATGGTAGAGTGCTTTGAATAACTTTTAAAGAATATTTGATCCCACTCAAGATATAACAAACCATATAAACTACTATAACTTTACAAATTTGTACAAACTTATAAGATAAAAAAAAAATCTACAAAATATAACGCCTCTTATGCATAGGAAATAGAAAATTAATTTTTAACATTTTATGAGTAATAAAATGTAAGGAGGACGTCATTATTGTTCCATTTGGATTGAGGGAAAAGGAGTAAGAGTAGAGTAGAGTAGAATAAATTTGGCCCAAAATTAACCTATTTTCAGCCAGCTCTACTCTACTCTCTTCTACTTTCCCTCTTTCTCCCCTCCATCGAAACAGGCCCTATAGAAACAAGCTTATGAAAAAGCTTGCATTTTAAGTGATGGAGATAGATTTTTCGTTCATGTGTGATTTGTAAGCCTAGCAAATATTTGATTTGTAAGTCAAATATTGTTCAATACTCCGGGAGGAGCAATGTTGGCTCCTCTCAACCTTTTTTTTTTTGTGGAGAAAATTGTCAGCACGATATTTTATTCAATTAGTTGGTAACTCAGTCATGACAAGAGAAAATAAGTTTGAAGAAACAACCCCTATTCAAATAGACGAAGGTAAAGAAAGTCTTGCTCTCCTAACTAAGCCATGTGCTACTCATTATTTTACTGATACGAGACAAAGAATAACCCTGCAAAAAGTTTACAGAAGTGAAAATATTTTTAATCAAGGCAGATCGTAAATAATCACCTTGTTTGAGTTGCCGGCTAATTCCAATTTCCTGAAAATTGTGGAGCCCATCTAGCCGCTAAAAGTTATAGGATAGGAGAGAATTACTTAAACTATTAGCCATACACAAAATGAAATATAATAATTTAATAACTCTCCCACACTGCTTAATAAATGATACCATAAACACTTAATTTAGTACATGAGGTTTTTTCTTATATTGTGAGAGAAATCTGATGTACCATCTACTTTTTCTTACATCTATACTTATCCCCTTCTTCACTTAGGATAGACTTTCTACACTAAGCCTTATGCCTTATGTGAAAGAACAAAGTATGTTTCTAGTTAACAAATTAGTTTTTCTAGATCAACTATACTTTTACAATTTTTTTTTTGGCAAAAGTGCAAATTACACACCTAAAATTTTGAGAGTTATTCTTAAGTTTTAGAATTTAAATTTTATCCCATAAAATTATATCTTGTTTAGATTAGCAATTCTTCTATTCATGTTTTTTTGTTAAATGTCATATAGCTTGTCGCGTCTTTTTAATTTAACGGAGGAGACAGGGCGTGAGCAACCTAACTGCTCCAAAAATGTTTGACTGACCTGTATGCCTCTTCCAATGGCCCGAGAAGGGTTTGCCCCTCCTACCATAAAATAATTACAAAGAAACACTTTTTAGTCCTAAATAAAAACAACCAAGGGTATAATTGGGAATATAAAGGGAGTAAAAGGCTCCTAAGACACGAAAGTAAAAAAGTTTGCACAACAATTTTCACATTATAGTAGTTAAATGGTAATATTTTTTTATAGAAAAATAAGATTCTTAATATTTTCACAATATTTTCACAATAAATTTTAAGTAAGTTGTTACTGGTAGGACAAAAAGTAATTTCAGTAATGGGTTCAATTAAAACTAATAATAATTTATCACTTAAAATTTGTTGTGAAAATGTTGTAAATATAATAGCACTTCTTCTTTTTCATAGAAATGTTTCGTAAATTTTTAGTAGTTCTTATTTGGCTTACCATTTAATTATTATTATTATTTATTTACCATTAACAAGCGGTCACCTTTAGCAATTAGAAATATTTTGTAATTATTTTTTGTGACTTTAGAATTATTGCTATTTTTTTTTCATGTTTCATGTCTTTTTAATTAGTAGGTCCCATAATTTACACATAATGACAATAAATTATTTAATGCTCTTGTAAGGCACTAAAATTACCACTATCTTTCTTTCTTTCTTTTTTTTTCCCTCTCTTCCCCCTCTTAGCTTTTTACGGTTCCAAACTTAGAATTTTTGTTATAAATCCAAATTTTAAATACTCATAAGAGTAGAAAAAAAAAAGTTTGAGTTCTATATACTCCTAACACTTTTAGATTGACAAAATATTACAATTCGTTGTATATATAAGTATATATATGGATAGGTTGTAATAATGATATAAGGTTAAAGAGTATTCATTTGTAAAATGAATAAAGTGAAAATTCAAATTTTAAAATTTTCTTTGTGAAAATTCAAGTTCTAGGAATTTCAATCGATCGAGACTTTTGTTCGATCGATCGAAATGTTGAAGGAAATAATCCTAGAGTTTTTGCAAGATTTGATTGGTATACGATTCATGGTCGATCAATCGAAAAAGAGCATTCGATTGATCGAAAGTAACTCTCGATTAATCGAAAATTGCAGAACGAAATTTTCTGCAAAATCTTCAAGTGACTATTCTGAAAGTTTGAGAATGTTTCAAGCCTTGTGAATGGTTTTATGAAACATTTAAACTCTCCATACGTACCTTTTGAAGATTTATAACCCTATGTTATAAATAGAGGTTAATCTCCCCAAAATAGTAAGTTACAAAGAAACATAAGAAATCCTGTGGGTATTTTTCAAAATTGCTATTTGTAGAACCCAATAAACTTGGTTGTATCCTGGGGACAAGTTTGTAGAAATCATTTATCAACTTAAGTATGGAAACAAATATTGTCTAAGGATAAATTGTGCCTCCAAGTCAATCACTAATTTTTATATACTTGATGTGTTCATTTGTTCTTTCATTGTTACTTTTTAATTTGGTAAAATCCCCAACACAATTTACATTATATTAGATCTTGTTTGAAATTTATATTAGTTTATAATTGTTTATTTATTTTGTTATTAATGTTGACTAATATTTTTTTTCAAAATTAGTTTTGTTTTTAATCTTGCATCTCTAAATTGAAATTTTGGCTCTGTTACTAGTTTAATTCATTCAAAAAGAATGATATAACATTATTTTTGTATAATAAAAAAACTCTAAATAGTTTATTGAGTTATGTAAAAGAATAGCTTGATGTAATTTTTTTTCATAATATATGAGAAGATAACATATATTATGTTTTATATGTAAGTGATATATATATATATATATATATATATATATATATATATATGATAGAATTTTAATTTATAATATCCGTTCTATGATGAATATTATTTATTATCAAATCAAGACACTAATTAAACTAATTAATTATAACCCAAGGTCTCTTTCGATCACAAGTAACTCTGGTACTTAAGCTAACTAAAATTTATTGTTTATATATATTTTTATTGATATATTTAATATCGGTGCTCGAAATTCTTCCACTACATTTTGATAAGTTACTTTAATAATCACATAGGATAAAAAAACAAATTTTTTAATACCACCTAAAAGTATGGCCCCACCCAAAAAAAAAAAAAAAGTATGGTCCCACAAAAGAACGAAGGATATACCAGGATGAAACGCCCATGCGTCACCTCAAAAAGTAATAGCTTTCCTATTAATAATAATCAACCAAAAGGCAACATTACTGTTTAGTATTGATGAGGTGTTATGTTATACGACAGACATTGCAAGCAATATTATTATTTGAACGGCAATGAATGCATCAAAGCAAAGCAAAGCAAAGGCAGATATTGTTTTAAGGTAGGTCATGTCCTCCCAGCTCGATCAGCTGGATATGGATTAGTGATCTCATGGTTGTAATGCTGAAAACACCTCCACCTTTTTTGAATTTGCGACTTTGACTGATCAATTTCTCGCTTCGCGTTGACCGTAGCTATCAACTATCAAGGCCGGTTAAAAGTTAATTAGTATATTAATAATTTAAGATGATATTAAGATCAGAATTGAAATAAGTATGCAAGATTCACTGTAGCCAATCAAAATTTGTGCCGACTTAATTCTCTTTGACTGTACCTGTCAAATATGTTCGAAAGGCCACGGAAATCCATTGTTAATGGTGCCTACTAATCGGGACCTAATTTTTTTGTTACAAAGATTGTTTGCTAAACCATAAGGATATATTGATGGAGTTTAAGCGTTGACGATGGTCTTCAAAATATCCAAATCCAAAATTCAAACATGCATTATGACAAAACCACAAACTCTTATCTCCAATCTCCATATGCAAATGCAATAACAAATAACAATGTGCATTTGTTGTTTTTATTCCTTTGTGCAACCTACCCTACTAGTGTTTACTTCAGCCAACTTCACCTATATACAGACTTGGACCTTCACCTTCTTCAAACCCCCTCGTGTGTGTGTCTGTCTGTGTGTATGGTTTTGATTTGTTGTTTTTTGACTTCCCCTTTTCAACCATGTTCTAATTTTTCTTGGACAAGAAAAGAAGTGCAAGCTTTTCTTAACTGAAAGCTCAGTCCATGACATATCAATTTATCAAGCAGTAATTGTGGTAAAATGTAATCTTTTTTTCCTTGAGGAACATCGCCTAGGATCATTGATTAATAACTTATGATTAGAAAAGCATTTTAAAAAAAGAAGAAGAAGAAGTAGAAGCTGGAAGCAATAAACAAGTACATGAATTAGCAAATTTTCCTAATTTTGCAAAACTTTCACATAAGTTGTGTTAATTGGATTACAAGTCGGATTAAGTTCGGGTCAATAACATGTTATCCTAAATGGGTTGTGAGCGGATTAGGTCAATTGGATTATAGCTCGGGTTAATCGAGTTACGGGTTGATTCGTATTTTTTCACATACAAAAAAATGATAAAATAATCATAATAAATATGATCATAATGTCTTTATCTTTCTTTCAATACAAATAAGAGAACAAATACAGAATACCCAAAATAAAATTTAAATAATACATCAATTCTTAAGTTTGCACAATCTGTAGTTCACTAATAATATTATCACCATAAACTAAGGAAAAAAATCATTATTGTTTTTTTAGGTACAGTGTATATCATCACTATATATACTAAATGTGCATTTGAATATCGCTTATTTTGCTAAAAACTGAAAACTAAAAATAATAAAAAATTATTTTTCAGTTACTGTTCACTTTTAAAATTACTGTTCACATGCTTATTTGCACTGTTCATGAATAGACACTGGTTTAAAAAAAAAAAAGCCTGGAACGCGGACGTCCAAATTGCGGACGCGCAAACCATAATAAATATGATCATAATGTCTTTATCTTTCTTTCAATACAAATAAGAGAACAAATACAGAATAGCCAAAAATAAAATTTAAATAATACATCAATTCTTAAGTCTGCACAATCTATAGTTCACTAATAATATTATCACCATAAACTAAGGAAAAAAACCATTATTGTTTTTTTAGGTACAGTGTATATCATCACTATATGTACTAAGTGCACATTTGAATACCGCTTATTTTGCTAAAAACTGAAAATTAATAATAATAAAAAATCATTTTTTGGTTACTGTTCACTTTTAAAATTACTATTCACATGCCTATTTGCATTGTTCATGGATAGACACTGGTTTAAAAAAAAAAAAAAAAAACCCCTGGAATGCGGACGTCCAAAATGCGGACGTGCAAACCAAACAAACCTTAAATGTCATAGACTTATACTAATATTTGATTCAAAAGCAATTGTGGTTATAGGAATGCTTAATAGATTGCTCGTCACTAAAGAGATTTTAAAAAACAGATTGTAATTCTATTTATTTCAAAGTTCTAATTTGTTAAAAATAATAATAATAACAAGTAGGGTTGATTTAGGTACGACATGACCCGAAATTTCAATTGATCAGGTATGGATTGACCTGTTTTTCCTATGGGTTCGGGTCTAATTTTGTTAGGCCTATCTACTGCTAATACTGTTATTAGCCTTTTTTTCTGCAATATGGAAATATATTTTGTCAACTTGTTATATCCTGTGAAAATTAAAGTTTGCAAATTATTGAAGAAGCAATTTTAAAATTATATCTTGTGACATACAACAAAAAAGGGTCTAGATGATATGATAGTATTTACAGAAGTATGCAATAAATCCTTTTCTATTTATAATTGTTTTGATATGGAATTCAAGCTCAACGGTAGTGATTACTTTTATGGTGCTCTATGTTTTTTTTTTTTTTTTGGTTAGAATCTCACTTTCCACCACCCACTGTCTATCTATCAAAAAGATAGTTGTTTTGAATGATATTGAATCTTTTTTTTTTAATACAAAATATGGAAATCAAATTAGTGATTTTAGCTTTCAGCAAGTGAAAAAAGGGAATTCCAACCCAAGTTTCTTTTAATATAAGAATGAGATAATATCATTGAATTATAAAATTTTTTTAGTAAAAATACAGTGAAATATAAAGTAACAATTTATGGTAAAAGTTTGTATTAAATAAATATGAGTCTAATTTTTTTTCCAATTTCAAAACAAATGATGATTATCATTTATCATATGTACACTATCTACATCAAAAACTTTAGAAACAGAGTGCTAACCAAACTTCTTGTCGTCCAAAAGATCTTCAACGCTTAGGCTGTTGAGCACTACCGACCAATCCAACTAGTGTCTCGTATGAGTTCAACAGAGTATAATACGATTAAATTAAGTAAAAAGTGTTAAAGCTCCAGGAGATAGCATAATTTAATGTTCTTTCATCCTAATTTCTCACTTAACATTGCACCAATTTGAGAGCCGATTTCAAGCTAGTACTTTCTTAATTTTCTTTGACCAGCTATCCATATCAATGCCATTCTGAGCTAACTTTTTGACTCAAAAGAGTATAAGGATTGTGCTCCAATTCTGGTCAAGCAGTCAACCCTCAAGTTTATCCTCTCTCTTGACTCTTGAGCACGCTTGCAACACGTTTGGGTAGGCACACATTGCAATCATCCTCTTTTTTTGGTAGATACATTAATATGCTCACCATAATCCACCATTACATGCTTCTTACAAGTCTTTTTTTTTTTTTCTTTTACCAATTAAGTGTTCTTTTTGGGAAAAGGGTAAAGTTGTATAATTGTTCTAGTATCAAATTTCAGACTTTTAAGTTCATAAGAGACAAATTTATGCATTTGATTGTGTTCCTCGTCATTTCATTGTTATAATACTTACAATAATGTCACTCTCCTCTATCATGCCAACAATGCCTAGGTAATAGTCATGGACAATTGATGAAATAGCTAAGTGCATTTCCCTCTAATGTACTTATTTCGGCTTCATTTCTCTTCTGATCCCCATCTGCATAACGTTTGCACTGAGGTTATATATAGTTAATTTTACTTCGTCATTCAATCCCACTAAGGGACATATTTCCTATTTTGGCTAAGGCTCGTAAGCGTATATCTTAGCTAGGTTCATTCTAAAATGAATAATCTAAATTCTAATATTAACTTATTACTCACCTATAAGATCATCATCCTTTTTCTGAGTGGTGACTGTCTAATTTCTTTAATCGGTTCTACAAGAAACATAATAAAATCATAAACCATAGAATCATCAAAATTTACTCATTAAAAAGCACTTTGATTCTGATCCATTCAAACCATTAAAAATGTTTGGACAGTCTGTCGGTCCTTTTTTTGTTAATTTAATGAACAATGTGTGGAAAGTATTTGACAAGATGTGCATAGAAATATGAAAGACTTGGCACGTAATTTTATCACAGATTTGACATGCAAAATTATTAAGTATTTCTAGAGTACCATAAATACGTACTCCTCTCTCTCACATAAATGGTAGATTCTACCATGAATTTAATTAGTGTGACCCACCATTCATGAGAGAGGAGGGAGTGTGCATTTATGGTATTTCAAGAGTACACAATAATTTCCTGTTTTGGCATAGTCGATCCAGGTTTATATGAAAATGATTTTTTACCATTTAGAGTTGACCATTTTATCAAATTACAGCAAAAAATTGTGGTGACAGAAAAATTGGCATGGAAATAAATGCCACACCTCAACTGATAAAATCAATTTCATGTATAAATCTCTCAGAAGCAGCTAAACAGATGGTTGATCTCTCTCTCTCTCTCTCCCTATTGTGCTGAGAACTGATGGAGAAATACTCAAATACAACCCCAGCTGAAGTTTATCAAATTGTACCAAAAGATTTTAGGAGCACAATCAATTTTCACACCCATTTTCATAACTATTTAATGTGGCTAGCTATGACAAGTACCAAAAAAAAAAAACCTTGTGAGTCCATGTAAAAGTGATAAATAAGTTGCTAGTCACAATTTGTCAAATAAATAGTTATGAAAATGAGAATGAAATTGATTGTGGTCCTAAAGTAACTCAATTGTGCCTCACTAACAATACCTTTTAGGAAAAAATTACTTACCCTTTCTCTCTTTTTATTGTTTGGTGGAACCACGCACTAACATATTGGCTTCAAATCTGAAAGTCTATGAATCTAACAAATATCGTTTTCACCACCTTTAAGCATGATGTTCACAGTTAATATGCCTGATCATTTCTTGAAAAAAAGAAAAGAAAAAAGCCTGATCAATTAAAAATAGATTAGATATGCAGAAACCTAATATATTGACTTTCATTATCGTGGACTCTAAGGAACTACTTTCCATCGAAATCCATATCAAGTTGGAGAAATGAGAGTTAGTTCTGTAGATTTGAAGTAAGACAAGTTTGGGACACTTAGCTTTCTCCTATACCACATTTCATTTTTCTATCTGATCCTCTTCCTTTCAGGCATTTTTATTTTTTTCGCTTGAGCAATCGATAACAATTTGAAGTATGTCATAAAAAAAAACATTGTCAAAACAATCATTAGTAGCAGGGCTTTGGCGCTCAACTCCCAATCCTTTTTAGGAGTTTCTGGCGACATTTTGAGTGCAAAGTGCTTGACTCGTGGGACACTAGGATGATGTATGTAAATGAGTCTTTTATTTTATATTTTTATTCTTTAGGAGTCACCCCCAACTAGGTGTGCATGGGTCGTATTAAATCGGGTTAAAGAGTTTTTTCAATCCAACCCACCATGGTGGGTTAAAAAATATCTTACCCAACCCAACCCATCACAAGGGTCTAACCCAACCCACGTGGATCGGGTTGGACCCATGAGTTGGAGATTTTTATTAATTATTATTATTATTATTATTAAATTGAGCATTAGAACAATATCACCACAAATAAGAGCAAATTCATAACCAAATAAACATGAGCACAACACCAAATAAACACAAATTATATGAGAAAAACTTAGGGTTTGGGTTTTATTTGGAAAGAGGGACAAAAAAGTAAATGAAAAAAATTACATAATACATTTTTAAAATTTAAAAATATATTAAATATAAGTAGGTCAGGTCGGGTTAGACGGATTTTTAAATCTTATGGCCTAACCTAACCCGAGCTACTGTAAAAAAAATAAAAACATGACCCAACCCAACCCACCAACCCTTAAAAACCGACCCAACTTTGTGGGTTAGATTAGATCGAGTCGGTTTTGGTGGGTTGGCGGGTTTGTTGCAGATCCCTATCCCCAACCGTTAGTTTTTAAGATGTGATTGATTATCTATGTATAATTCATTTTATTAACTAGTTAACTAAGGGATTCCTTAAGGATTTTAAAGCTAAATGGGTAGGCAAGTATCTTGAACCAAAGACATGGACCCAAAAATTCGGTTACATACGAGAAAGGTGTTAAGCAATAAGCACCCCACAACCTAATTTTTTGAATTATTCCGAATTTTTAGTGGGTAGACAAATGTTTTGAATTAATAATATTTTTATCATTTAAAAGTTAACTATGACATTTGAACTTAAAAATATTTACTTCGGAATCATGTTTGAAAGCATTGACATGTTTTTTTTAAAGAGAAACCAGACCGGGTACAGCCTGGGCTTGTTTCTCAAAAAAAAAAAAAAAATGTCAATGCTTTCAAACATGATTCCGAAGTAAATTTCATGTGAAAGCATTGACATGTGATTGCATAGTACTTACTAGGAAAGTAAATTTCATGTCAAAAAAATATATGGCTTACCTCACTCCTTTAAAAGCAAAGTAAATGTTTTTTAACTTGTTCTCCATGCAAATTCACGTGCAAAAGAAACACCAAAAACAGAGGCTCTGGAAGGGGATTTTGTTAACTTGATTTTAAGGTCCATGAGCTTAATTCATTTAAGTCATTAGCCTAGCATCACTTTTGAAAACCATTCTTTGGAAAAAGCGATTTTGTGAGTTTTGGGAAAGGAAATTGTTTTGAGAATTTTTGGAGAGAGAAATTTTTGGAGTCCTTTTGGAAAAAACATCTTATTTTAGGGAAATAAAATTTTGGTTAATGGGGTTTTAGTGAATATATCATGAGTTTTTGGGAAGAGATCAATTTCATGGGAAAGGTTTAGTGAAAATCTCATGAGTTTTTGATGTAAATTTCTTAGGAAAGTTTTTTTTTTTTTTTTCATAATAAAAATCTTATAGAATTTTTAATGGAAATTCCCAATAAAGGTTTTGTAATGATAATATCATAACTTTTTGAAGAAATTTCCTAGGAAAGGTTTATTAATAAAAACCTAATGAGTTTTAAAAAGGAATTTCCCAAGAAAGGTTTTCTAATGAAAATCTCAGGAGTATTTAATGAAAGTTTTCTTTAAAAGGTTTTTAATAAAAATCTCATTAGATTTTGTAGAGAAATTCCTAGGAAAATGAATTATTGGGAAAAGTCCCACGTTTTTTAGGAAGGGGATTACTTTCAATTGGCAATTTTTATGAAAAATGATCTCATGGTATTTCTAGGAAAAGACCTTCTTTTGGATAACAATTTTTATAAAAAAGTGCCATGGGTTTTGGGAAAAGCTTTCCTACGAAAGTAATTTTTTTAAAATGAAAAACCCCATTAGTTTTGCCAAGCTTGAAAAGGTTTTCCCATTGAAATGTACTTATAAATTATTTTAAAAATCAGGTTTTATTTGGAAAATCATTTCAAAAATCACACTGAAATTAAGATTCTATTAGATCAAGCTTTTATCGTGGAATCATGGATTTACGATGCTAGCTAATGAGCTAGAAATGTTGATCCATGCTTAGAAAAAGAGGGAAAACATATAGTATATGTGTGCGCGTGTGTGTATATATATATATATATATATATATATATATATTTATTGTATGGTATTTTAAAATCTTCACCATTGGATTACATATTCTCTATGTTAATAACATGGGTCAAAATGGGCTTTTACCCATTTTTCACAAACTTTCCGACAAAATACCCCATGTCTGAAACTAATTAGGGAAATGCCATTGTTTTGAAACTCAATTTTTGAAACATCGAGTTATAGTTATCGTGAACTTAGAATTTTTTTTTTTTTTTTGGAACTTGAGTTCCATGTAAAGTACTCGAGTTCATGAAATTTTTCAAGGAACTCGAGTACTTCACATGGAACTTGAGTTCCATGAAATCGAGTTCTAGAATTTTTATTTTATAATTTTTAGTTCGCTATAACTCGATTTTTTTAAAAATCGAGTTTTAAATTGAAATTCGATTTTTAGAAAATCAAGTTTCAAAATAGGGGCATTTTCCTAAATAGTTTCAAATATGTGGCATTTTGCTAAAAAATTTTGGCGAAAGGGGCAAATGCCCATTTTCTCCTAATAACATGCATACTAAGTTTCATGCCAATCAAATTCTATTTACTATTTGATTTAGAAACTCTTCTTTTGAGTACAATTTTAAATGCAAAAACTTACAATTTAAACATTTAATTGATAATATAATTATTGATATAAGATCATCTTGAAATTTTGCAAGCATGTAGCTGTAAGTGCACAATTGCACCTGGACCCAAAGACGATTACGGGCTCAGGCCCAATGAGCCTTAAACAATGAAATTTGTAGAGTGTGGGCTTGAAATCTAGATTAGAAGTACTGAGCACTTGATAACAGGCTAAAAGTTACAAACACTTGTAAATAATAAACGATAATTGCAAATAGACCTCCTCGGACGTGAGCCGAGAACTACTTCTGTATTATTTCTCTTTCTTTCTTAAAGGTTACAATTCTTCTTTCTTTCTTTTGTTTCTTGCCCCCCCCTTTCTTTGGCGTTCATCCTCCTTAAATACTTCTTTTCCTGATGCTTTATCCACGTGTTGCTCCAACCCCCTCCCTCCTAGATATTTCTTTTCTTAGTGCCTTTGAATAGTGACCAGAAGTTTCAGTTCTACTGTTCAGGGGTCACTTCCCCATTAATGCGGCCAAGGAGGTAGGTGCAGAGTCTTTAATGTGGAGGTGGCAACTTTTGCTTTTGGTATTTTTCTAACACCGGTGTACCTCGAAGGTTCAGAGTTTCCCCTCTTTAACCAACAGTCTTTCCGGAATATTGCCTTGACCTTCATAGTGAAGTTTCGAGTTCTCCTGGGTCTATCCGAGGAGAAACTTACCCTTGGATGTGTCCTCGGACCCTCGGCGTATGGACCGATTCGCAGTACCAACAGATTCTTAGCTTAAGAGCAGATCGGCCCTCCTTCCTACAGCCCAAAGGCCCATATGCCCACTTGGGTCCTTCAAAATAGGGGCATTTTCCTAAATAGTTTCAAATATGTGGTATTTTGCTAAAAAAATTTGGCGAAAAGGGCAAATGCCCATTTTCTCCTAATAACATGCATACTAAGTTTCATGCCAATCAAATTCTATTTACTATTTGATTTAGAAACTCTTCTTTTGAGTACAATTTTAAATGCAAAAACTTAAAATTTAAACATTTAATTGATAATATAATTATTGATATAAGATCATCTTGAAATTTTGCAAGCATGTAGCGTATAAGAAGAAAATCTAATCCAACGCTAGATTTGTTAAAATTAGCATCTAATAAAATAAATGAGTGATGCAACATAATTTCCAATTTCTTACCTATATAATATAATTATACAATGATTCTTTATTCACATGAATACTAACAATGAATTTACAACAACCAATACATCCAACATAGATCACGAATTCATTGCACGGATGGACATCCAAACACAAAGCCAAAATCAACTATTATATAAATATGGATCATGTCATAGAAATATTCATTGAACATGTTATTCATACATGCAAAAGCTGCAAAGATAAATATGGCATCCAAAGTCCAAACAAAGCATAAGTGGAGCATGTAAATCAAAGCATGTAAGCATGCAGATTCAAATGGCATAAAAATGGGTAAGCATGTAATTAAAGTATATGAAATGGGTAAGCATGCAAATCAAGGCATGTAAATCAAAGCACAACAAAGCATATAATTAGGGTTAAGTATATTAATCCAAACAAGTAAAATTATAAAATTAGTAGTCATATAAGAGTATATAAACATGCAAGATCATGTGATATCAATTTTTAAGCATACATGCATATATTTCAACATAGTATAAACATTAACATATTAACTTCATACATATTTTTCACAAACTAGGTTAAAGCATGCATATCCATATTCGTAAACGTCAATCAAAACATACTTAGAACATAATTCAGCCAAACAAAAATTTTCACACCATTGCAACATGATAACAAGGTAATTAGAGAAGGAGTTATAGGATTATACACTTAAAAGCTTGATTTCAATGAAGGAAATTGAGACGGGGAGGTTTTTGGAGTGTTTGGTTGTGATGGCGACGAAATTTTATGGGTTTTTCTCATTCTCAAACAGAGGGGATGGCTGCTGAATATAAGGAGTGCATGTAATTGTCATATTCAGCATTAAGCTGAACACAGGAGCGCATGCACAGCCTATGGCTGAGCACGAACTTGGGCTCCTAGTTTGGCACTTTTTTCTGCTTGTTTTTGCTCCAGTTTTACCAATTTTGAGGTATCATCTTTGCACACTTATTGAAGGTCTTGGACTCCAATTTTTGCGATCTTATACCTGTCAAAAAACTCGTGTACTTTCTAAAGGTTCTAGCTTTTTACAGTTTAGTGCAGTGTGCAGAAAGTTCCGTAGCTCTAAATTTGGCTGGTCCAAACAGGAGAAAGTCTCAAATTAAATTCGGATTTTGTTATTTTTGCACAAGCGATTTCTAACATTGACGTTGTCTTGAGAAGCTGTCTTTTCCAAGATGTAGACAATCATCTCTGGCTTAAGAAAGTTCCAATTTGTTGCGAGCGAAGAGAATTCTGGGCCTATAGTGGCGTTTCCTATAAACGCTGCTATAGGCATAACTATAGTAGCCTTAAGGGATCTTATAGTGACGTTTTAAAACAATAGGTCTATAATGGCGTTTCCAAGGACCTATAGTGGCGTTTGACTATAGGCCGAAGTGCGTTTGACAACCGCCACTATAGGCACTTTTTTTTTTCTTTTTGTGTTGGACTTTTTTTAAGGGGAAAAAGACCTATAGTGGCGTTTGATAACCGTCACTATAGGCACTTTTATTTCAGTTTTTTTGGTTGGACTATTTTAGGGCTAGGAAAAAGACCTATAGTGGCGTTTGACGAACTCCACTATAGGTCCTTATAAGAGTATGACCTATAGTGGCGTTTGATAACCGCCACTATAGGAACTTTTTTTTCTTTCCAGTTTGGTTTTTTTTTTTTTTTAATGAAGGCTAGAAGAGGAAAAAAGACCAATAGTGGCATTTGAAAACCACCATTATAGGCACTTTTATTTTAATTATTTATTTATTTTTTCCTTTCTGGTTGGTTTTTTTTAAAAAAATATGGGCTAGAGGAGAAAGAAGACCTATAACAACATAAAAAATACTTATGAAACGTAAATTTTTGAAGAAAAAATTCATTATAAATTAACAAATTCAATTAACTTAGGGGAGACAAAATCAACCTACATCCATTTGCCCACCCAATTAATTGGATTAAATGGATATTAACCCAGTTAAACCTAATTAACATTAATGTTTATTGGGTTTTAACTAGGTACCCAATTAGACCTAATTATGATCCAACTATCATAATTACAAATCACCCAACTCTAAAATACCCCAAAACCATTGAAAATTACCAAAATATCCCCTAAACCTAAAAAATGACCGAAATATCTCCAAAAACGAAATACCACCTAAACCTAAAAATGATTGAAATACCCTTGAAACCTAAAATGAGCAAAATAACCCCGAAACCTAAAAATTGACCAAAAAACTCCCTAAACCTACAAAATGACCAAAACACCTACTAAATCTAAAAATTACCAAAATACCCCCCTAAACGTAAAGATGGGCAATAAATGGGTAAATGAGTTTTATGTACCCAACCCTAACCCACCCATTTGACACCCCTACAAAATATGTAGCTCTTTTTTATCCAACTTAAAAAGATGAATTGCATTATGTAAAATATTTTTAAAAAAATCATAGAATTTAAGCAATAATTGAGCTACGTTAATAGAAAAATAGAAATGCAAAAAATAAAAAGTAAAAAGAAGATAGCTCTTCTCACTAAAAAAAAACCAAATCTTTCATTTAGTAGTTCTTCACTTAATTTTGGTTTATTTATTTATTGATTTTAGTATTCTTAAATAGTAAAGTAGAGTAGATTTAGTAAAGTTGTAGTAGAGTTTGAGTTGAACTCAATTTCTCTTGGATTGAAACTTCATTTGTAGAGCTGTTTTCTTTTTACATGTATTATTATATGTTTTTTTTTTATTGGCTATTTTGGTTTTAAGTGTAGTTATATCGATTTTTTTTAAAATCATATTAACGTGCACTATGTTGCTGGTTTTTTTTTTAATTAAGATTTTGTTTTCAACTTTTTTTTATAAGATTTTTTTTCCAGCCATTCAAACGTGTACTATATATGTTGCAAGTTTTGTTTAAGTAATTTTTTATTATAAAGGATTAGATAAAGAATTTATAAAGGATTAGATATAGAATTTACATTGAAAACAAATTAAGATAAAATTTTGATTGTAATTAAATTATGATTTTTCTCAACTTAAAAATTACCTGTTTTTAATTAAGATTTTTTATATAAAGGGTTAGGCGAAGAATTTGGATTGTAATTAAATTAAAATTTTCATCAAATTAGTCACACTAGGAGAAGTTAAAATCATATAAATGTCTACTATGTTGTTGGTTTTTATAAAAATTATGGTCCTTTTTACGTGTAGTATTATTATTATATGTTTTTTTTATTTTCTATTTTCCTTTTAAGGGTAGTTATATCTATTTATTTATTTTTTATCTATATATATATATATAAAAGATCTATAAAAAAAAATTAAAAGGACCTATAGTCCAACCCAGAATTTGAGGGCCCTTTTTATTTCCTTTTGTCTTTTGGGCTGGGTTTTGTTTTTATATTAATAATGATCTATTATATATATATATATATATATATATATATATATATATATATATATATATATAAAATAGATCTTTTGTGTGTGGCTCTGATACCAATTATGGGAGAAAGTGACGAAGAACAAGGAAAATACAAAGGAAGAAAGAGACGAAGAACTAGCTAAGATACAAAAGACAACTAAAATACAAAAACCAAAACTTAAAACATGAAGAAGGAAGCTACGGGAAAGTGGAAATGGTGAATGATAATAAGGACGAGCAATGACTACAAGACGAACACGATGACTGGATAATAGGAGTGTAAGAAGATCATGGAAGCTTATTAATTGCGTATATTACTAAAATACTATAGAAAATAACAGCAAAATATGGAATAGAACATAAAACAAGATACAACAAATTGAGGGATATTATTAGATTGAGCAAGTTTTTTACAGGACTGGAAGACATAGACTGTAAAATATTACACAAACTGGCTGACTCTCTAAACTCTCTAACTTTTATTCTCTTTTCTGCTTTCTTACTCTCATTCACTCTGCTGAACTAATGATACAAACGGCCTATTTATAGGCAAACATTTTACAAGAGGACGAAATAATTTACAGTAACCAAGTGTGAATTCTGATTTCTTGCTTTACAGTTGTCGAAGGCTGGTGGAGGAATCAGTGCTAGCTGGCTTCTGCAAAATTATCTTCTGACAATAGGAATCATGGAACTGAAGGAAAGGACGAGCTATTATGCATGGAAACTTGAAAGAAGTGTGACGGCAAAATAGGAAGGGAGGCCAAGACAAGAGTGGGTCCAAAGTGGGTCACACAAATTTTTTTTTTTTTTTTTTTCATATTTCTTTTGTACATATCTTACTTTAATCATCTCTTCCTTGGAATCATTCTTCATCAATGTCTGCATCTGGATCATGATTATGGTAATAGGGATCATCAAAATCAAACGGACTGGGCATTTCCCAATGGTGTTGATGGGGCCATTGCTGTCTGCAAATGTCTGGGTCGGCTGGTACAATTTCTGGAAGGATTCCCTGGTTGAGAGATTCTGCCATCGAGAGTGAATAGTGACAGGATATCCATAATACATCTGTGTGTCTGTGAATAGTACCGTTGGCATTTGTTACCCAATATACTTCTGGAGGGTGGACAATTCCTTCTGCTTGAACATTATTCTTGGAGTTCAACTTTGCTACTAGGCATGCTGAGTTGATCTTGTGACCAAACCGAGGGTGATCTATTTTGTGATACTTGAACCATTGACCATTATAAGCATCATTTTTCAGAATTTCATGCCAAAATTTGTTAAAATAATGATTTTCATGAGGAAAAGTGTATGAGTAGAATCGTGGCTTAAAATGAATGCACAAGTAGTACTCATTAAGTAAGTACCACATGTAAAGGTAATGTGTCATATTCCAATATGTTATCCAAAATGCAAATGGGGTTTTCCATGGTTGCTCAATATCTGGGAAAATGGCAAGGAAATGACTTTGGTGTTGTTTAACGTAATCATGGAGGACTTGAATGATTCTTTTGGATCTGGCTTGAAGGGTCAGGGTTTTTATTTGGTCTTTTATGTCTGGGGGAAGGGTTTCTATCATGTTCATGATATCATCAGAGGATGAAAGGTTAGAGGATGAAGAAGGGCCTGAGGATGAGGATGGATCTGTTATTGGATATACACATAAGGGTGGAGGAATTATTGTGGTATGGAGGACTGGAGGCTTTCTGGAAAGGTAATCAGTGATAAGGTTATCTGTACCTTTGATGTGTTTGACTTGGAAGGACCATTGTGAAAACCAATTTGACCATCTGAGTAACTGGGGATGGGGAAGCATTTTTCTTTTGAACTGGAGCATTTTTGGGAAGGAAGACATATCCATTTCTACAAGAAAATTGTGACCAAGGAGGTGAAACTGGAACTTTTCAATACCATGTTTAACTACCAGAATTTCTTTGAAAGTGGAATGATAATGGAGTTCTGAAGGCTTGAATGCACCGCTTTTGTATCCGCAAATGTTTCTTTTTCCATCAATTTCTTCAAAGAGAGCCGCCCAATACTCATCACTTGCATCTTGTTTGTAGAATTCTTCTGCATATTCCCTGGAATCTGTAAAGGGGGAAGCTTTTCTGCCAATTTCTTCAATTGTTGGACTGCTTCTGTATGAACTGAATTCCATGCTGGAGGAGATTTTTTCAACAACTTGGACAAACAATCTCTGTGTCTGGAAATTTTTGGAATGAAATCTGACATGTAGTTAACAATTCCAAGAAACTGTTGGATCTGTTTGGTGCTGGTGAGTGTATCTGGAAATTCATTGAGAGAGACCGCTATGTGAGGCTGCAGAGTGTATTTTCCATCTGAAATGTTTACTCCCAAGAAATCAATAGAGGATACTCCTATGACCATCTTCTTTTCTGAAAGCATTATTCCCTGAGCTTTTACTAAATTGTAGAATTCAGTAAGCAATTTTTCATGGGAATCTGCATCTTTTGAGAATAGGAGGATATCATCTACATAGATCAATGCATTTGACAACAGTGGTTGAAACAGAGTTACCATTGCCTTTTGGAACTGGGATGGAGCATTTTTGAGGCCAAAAGGCATTACCGTCCATTGATAATGGTGGTCTGGAATGCAAAATGCTGTCTTGTATCTTTCTTCTGGATGGATTCCTAATTGCCAAAATCCTGCTTTAAGATCAAACTTTGAAAATACTTTGGCATTGGAAAGATGCTGAAAAAGAGCACTTTTGTTCGGCAGTGGAAACTTGTCATCAGCAAGGAAATGATTAAGATCTTGGTAATTGATTACCAATCTGAGCTTTCCTCGGACTTGTTCTGCATGCTTGTTAACATAGAAGACTTCACATGCCCATGGAGAAGTTGTGGGTTCAATGAGGTTTTCTGAAAGAAGGGTAGCTAACTCCTGCTTAGCTAGGGATAAGTGTTCTGGGTTCATACCTTTATGACTAGCTTTTGTAGGGTTAACATCTTCATTCTTTTTGAAGGGAAGGGTTATGAAAAAGGCTGGGTTTTTCCATAGTGGTTTTGGATTTTTGAGGAGGAATTCTGAGTGGGTGGTTGCATAGCATTCATTGATGATCTGGGCTTTCAAGGAGTCAAAGGGGTTTATAGAAAACAAATGTGGTACTTAGGTCCATGTGAGAAGGTGTTGTTTATGCAAGAGGCCTTTTGAGGACCATCTGAGGCTGGGTATCTAGTGAAGGAGGTCAAATCCTATGAGGAGGTCTCTGCCTGTGAGGGGGGATCCAAGGACTTGGTGTTTAATGGTAAAGGTTGGGAATATTCTAATGTGAATGGGTTTGCTTTTCTGGGTATCAAGAATGTTTCTCCATTGGCTGCTCTGAACATCTGATGATGGGGTAACCAAAAATCTTCTAGTAAAATTTTAGGGTGAAGGATTGTTGCTACTGCTCCTGTATCAAACAAAGCTATTACTGGGATGGGTCTGGAATAGGTATCAAGGAGGATGTTGACTTGGGCTATCGGTGTGGGGCCAATTATTGGGGCTATAAGAGGCTGAGATGTGTATACGGTTTGGATTTCTGGGTCTGAATCATTTGTAATGCTTGAATCTGATTCATCTTCTGAGGTTGAATAAGCCATGACTACCAATGCTTGGGGAGAATAATCATCATCAAGGGAAAAGAGTGATTCAACATCTGAAAATGGAGTATCATCTACATGAATCTGGGCTTGCTCCAAAAGCTTTGCTGCTTTTTCTCTTTTTGGACAATTTTTTGTAAAATGACCGGGCTTTCTACATACAAAACAAACTTTTGAAGTTTTGCCTTTGAACTGCTTTCTTCTGAGAAACTTCCATTTCTTTTTCCTGAAAAATTTCTTCTTTGGATGATAATGTTTCTTCTTCCAAGAGTACTTCTTGTAATGATCTCTTCTTTTTGTTGGACAAGAACAGGTTTTGTCATAACACTTGATCTGCAAATCTTTCCTTTTGCAATTGTCTTTAAGCTTGCTGTGGATCTTGTCAATCTCCGAAAGAAACTTTCTTTGATTGCAAAGTTTTTCCAAAGCAATAAGGACATGCTGATAAATCTCACCTAAAGAGGCTTGCTGCAAGGTGATTTTTTGAAGATTCATCATACGAAGAGTCTCATCACCCAGTGGTTCTGGGAATGAGTTCAAGAAGGTGTGCTTGGAATTCACATCATCCATGCCATTAAAGGCGTAGTATCTGCTGGACATTCTGTCAAAATTTTTTTCCAAATCTTTTCTTTCAAAAGAACAGCATTTCATCAATAAGAATTCATCTCTGGCTACTTCAGTGTAATGGGCTAATGAACCAAGAAATTCATTATGGAGGATCGTGAAAAAATCCTCGAGTGTGTTACTCTGGGCTGCTTGTCTTTGCCTATATTCTCCAAGGTTAATCCACCATTGTCTTAGTCTGCCTGTGAGTCTTGCTACAAATTTGGCAATAATCTGGGCAACTGTATTGTTTGGAGTTTGAAGTTCTGCTATACACCATGAATACATGTCGAAAATCTCATCATGCCATTTTGAAGGAGGACTGTTATCAAGGGTAAACAAGTGCTTTGAATCTGTGGTTGATGAGTAGGTTAATCTTGTATGGTGATCAGGGATGACAGGTGGTGTAGGAAATATTGGTGGTGGAGGTGGAGGTTGTTTAGGGCGAAGGACATCATCTTCTTCTTCTACTTTTGGCTCAGTCATGAAGACTTCATCTAGGTCAAGGCCAGATAAATCTAAATCTGTGTCATCAATGACTGGAAGAACAAAGGGTTCTGTTGGTTCTTGAAGAGTTAAAGTTCTGAGAAATGATGATATCGGGTTCGGAGAATCAGAATTTATGGCCAACATATTCATATCTGGGGGTCTGGAGGAAGCACCAATAGTTGGATCTGGTGGTTGGTATAAGGGTTCTTTGTCTTTTTTGATGGGAGGAGGTTCCTTTTATGGTTTGGTTTGAGGTTCTGGTCTGGGTTGAGATTCTAGTTGGGGTGGTGGTATTGGATTTGTTGTGCTGGAAAAAATTCCACATGGTTTGAAAGGGTTTTGGGCTGGATGTGTCATGTTTAGTGGTTGGAGGTTTTGGTATAGGGAAACTGGGGAAAATGGTGAGGGTACAGGTATGAACAGATCTTTATACAATGATTGACGAGGTTGGTATGGCATGTAGACTTGCATTGGAAGAGCTTGGGTAGCTGCCTTTTGTGAGTTTTCCAAAGACTGGAGTTGCATCAATAACTGCTTTTTTTCTTTTTCTTTTTGCCCGATGAGTGGAAAGGAGACAGACAAATCTTTTACTGTGGAGGCAATAGTTTCCAATTCTTGTTCAACTGATTGTATTTTCTTCTTCAAATCTTCAATGAGAGAATTTAAGGATGAGAAGGTATGACTTACTGCTTCAGTCAACTTTTGTTGATTGTCAAGGATCTTCGAAAGAACTTGGTTCTGTGCTACAGCATTTTCTGCCTGCCAATTGAGAGCTGCTTCAGCTGATGAGACCTGTTTTTTGCTTCCATCTGGATTGGTTCCAACAGGGTTTTTGATTTTCCAAACATGTTTAACATTGGCTTGTGGGTGGTCAAAACTTTCTAAAGGAGGAAAATTTTGTGAGTATGAGGGTGATGTATGGTCAAACATATAACAAGGTTAGGGCTTTTGTGTGTGGGTTTGACTGGGAGGTTTGGGTTGACATTTTTGTATTTGGGGAAGGACTTTCTGGTAATATGGGATTAAAGGTGGTTTCTGGTTTTGTTGGTTTGGATGATGACTTTCTTTGCATGGGGAAAGGGATGGAGGTTTTTGTTTTCTAGATCTGGGATAAATGACATAGTAGTTAAACTTTCCTGAAGGTTCTCCAAGGAGGTCAACTTCGGGGTCTCCTGCTTCATATCTTTCTTTAAGAAGCTGCTGTGAAGACTTTTTCTTTCTTCTTTTCTGATCTTCTTCAAATACTTCTTCTTCTCTGCATTCTTCACAATCACAAACATCCCACCATATGTGTCCAGTGGATGATTTTCCTTCATAGACAGGTTTTCCATCTTCTCTAAATGCTTTAATCTGAAGACCATCAAGACCTTCATATGAAACTGGTTGGATCATTGCCGTAGGAAAGACTGTCACTTCTTCTTTTTCTGGTGTGGCTGTCATAAACCTAACTTCAACATCGCCGTTCTGGTTTCTGATGAAGAAAGGAGTGTTGGACTGGATTGGCTGAGATGCCTGATGGAGAGTCTCATATTTTGTGATCCATGACTCTGGAAAGAGTTTTTTCATCTGATCTTTATTCAACTGTCTTGGAACAAATGTACACATAGGTGTCATGCCTGGATCAACTTGGATTAAAAGAGCATCATTGGACTGGGCTATCTCTGGTATAGCTATGTCAAAAGCATGGTTTTGGAGTCTGTAGGCAAGCTGGTAGTGAAGTGTAGCTGCAAAAGTATCATGCACTTGAGAAGCTCCTGTAATCTGGACTTGGACTTTAAGAGCATCACAAAGGTGAGGGTCTTTGAGAGACATGTTGAAATTGGGGAAAAGGGTGACAAAGACTGTTCCCGCATTGAGTGTGGTTTGGACAGTTCCTATAACCGCATTGTGGTATTCCAAAAATCTAGAATCAAGAAGAGCAATTCTAGAAGCTATAGGGAGTCCTTTTCTGCCATGAAAAGTGAGTACGAGTCTTACTGCACCAAAATGGAGGTGAGTATAACCTTGTCTTTGCCATGGGATGACAAATTCTCTAGGAAGGGCAAGACTAATGAAGTTTTCTTTTTCACTGGCTGGAATATTAAACTGGTCAAACTTCGAAACTTGGACATATTCTTTTACACTAGAAGGATGAGAAGGACCTAAAATTTTTTTTATGGATTTTTGAAGGTTTTTTGAGGTTTATCAAACACAGTATAGGGATTTACAATAGGGAAATCTGTAATAGGTATTTTACTATCTTTAGGGACATGGGATATTTCATATAAATAGTTTAATCTATTTGCAGTAGATTTACGAAGGGAAAGATCACAAAAAGTGGTAATGGTATCAGTGACTGCTGAGGATGTGACTGCTGAGGATGATGAACTACTCATGGCTAGTTTCTAAAAATGAAGAACAATTTTCCTAAGGTCTGATAGGACTAAAACGCCACTCCTAGGCTCACGTCCATTAGATAACTCAGGAAAAATAATTCTTTGACACTTTTAGTACAACTCCTTAGTGTTCTACTTGATTATCAAATCCAGTGTTCTGATGTGATTTTCACAGAGGATCCACAATAAGTGGCAACTGTAAATCACAAAGCATACTAATTAGGACAATAATTCAAGTATACTAATCAAAGGAGAGTGAAACTGGTTGCAAGGCTTTAGCAGTTTTGTGTTGCATAGCAGTTTTGAGCTGTATGTGTGTGGATGATGAGTTGCATGGTTGTGAGGAAAAGTGTATGAGTAGAATCGTGGCTCAAAATAAATGCACAAGTAGTACTCATTAAGTAGGTACCACATGTAAAGGTAATGTGCCATATTCCAATATGTTATCCAAAATGCAAATGGGGTTTTCCATGGTTGTTCAATATCTGGGAAAATGGCAAGGAAATGACTTTGGTATTGTTTAAGGTAATTATGGAGGACTCAAATGATTCTTTTGGATCTGGCTTGAAGGGTCAGGGTTTTTATTTGGTCTTTTATGTCTGGGGGAAGGGTTTCTATCATGTTCATGATATCATCAGAGGATGAAAGGTTAGAGGATGAAGAAGGGCCTGAGGATGAGGATGAGGATGGATCTGTTATTGGATATACACACAAGGGTGGAGGAATTGTTATGGTATGGAGGATTGGATGTTTTCTAGAAAGGTAGTCAGTGATAAGGTTATCTGTACCTTTGATGTGTTTGACTTGGAAGGACCATTGTGAAAACCAATTTGACCATCTGAGTAACTGGGGATGGGGGGCATTTTTCTTTTAAACTGGAGCATTTTTGGGAAGGAAGACATATCCATCTCTACAAGAAAATTGTGACCAAGGAGGTGAAACTAGAGCTTTTCAATACCATGTTTAACTGCCAGAATTTCTTTGAAAGTGGAATGATAATGGAGTTCTGAAGGCTTGAATGCACCGCTTTTGTATCCGCAAATGTTTCTTTTTCCATCAATTTCTTCAAAGAGAGCTGCTGCCCAATACTCATCACTTGCATCTGTTTGTAGAATTCTTTTTCATCGTTCCCGGAATTGCAAAGGGGGAAGCTTTTCGCAATTTCTTCAATTGTTGAACCGCTTCGTATGAAGCTCAATTCCATCTTCTGGAGGAGATTTTTTCAACAACTTGGACAAAAAATCTCTGTGTCTGGAAATTTTTGGAATGAAATCTGACATGTAGTTAACAATTCCAAGAAACTGTTGGATCTATTTGGTGCTGGTGAGTGTATCTGGAAATTCACTGAGAGAGACCGCTATGTGAGGCTGCAGAGTGTATTTTCCATCTGAAATGTTTACTCCCAAGAAATCAATAGAGGATACTCCTATGACCATCTTCTTTTCTGAAAACATTATTCCCTGAGCTTTTACTAAATTGTAGAATTCAGTAAGCAATTTTTCATGGGAATCTGCATCTTTTGAGAATAGGAGGATATCATCAACATATATATATATATATATATATATATATATATATATATTTATATATATATATATATATATATTTATATATATAATAGATCATTATTAATATAAAAACAAAACCCAGCCCAAAAGACAAAGGAAATAAAAAGGGCCCTCAAATAAAAGATCTATAAAAAAAAGTTAAAAGAAGGACTTACAACCCAACCCAAAAAGAATAAGAATTTGAGGGCCCTTTTTATTTCCTTTTGTCTTTTGGGCTGGGTTTTGTTTTTATATTAATAAGGATCTATTAAATAAATATATAAAAAAAACCCTATAGCAGCCCCAAAAAATGAAAAACCCTAGCCACTATCATCTGAACTCTCTCTACTCAAAAAATTAAAAAAACTAAAGCGACTCTCTCTTTCTCATTCTCTCTCTCGCTCTCTTGCTCTCTCACAGCTGCTGCCGTCAAGGCCTCCCACCACTGCCAGCCTTCACCTCGTCCTCCACCCACAAACGCATAACTACAAGGTATGATTGATTTGATTTGATTGCATTTTCATGGTCTTTTCAGGCTTGTTTCATTCTCTATGAATCTCTATTATTGGCTTGAAAAATATTATTGACTCTTGGCTTGTGCATCTTCTTTTGTTTTTCCATATTGGGTATTTCAAAGTTTGAGTTTTTAATGAATGGAACTAGTTTTGGGACTTGTGAACATTGTGAAAACAACTTCACCTGATTTTCTTATCAAAAAAATTATAAAAAAATTCACCTGATTACAATAGAAACATTTGCCAGGATAGGGCTTTAAATCTCTTAACATATTCTGTTGTTTTGGTCTGAAATCAACTTGACGACAGAGCTAATTAAAACTTGCCATCAAGGACATGTCTTCAAATAAAACCAACAGTATAGTTTTTAATAGTAGTTCACTATATACAGATGACGTGATAGCAACCCTTGCTAATGTTGGACCACGTGCAAAACATGGTAGTACACTAATGCGAGACATTTGGAATCTACCGCCAGGAACAAAACATGTACTACATTTAAATGGCCAAGGCCAACCAATTGGGGGAAGCGGGGCGACATTTAAGAGGTGGGTAGGCACTATTACGAGAAAGTACTATATGTGCCCAGTGGTGCCCATTGATTGGCAGGAACTGCCTATCCAGTATAAACGAGAGTGTTGGGGGGAGATTGAGGTAATAGTGACAACAACTTTGGCATGTTGCTTTAATATTATCAAATTATAAGTATGGTTATGTGTAGTTATGCTAGATGATGTAATATAGACTAGAGTATCATTATGAGTAGCTATGTAATTATAATTTCGACTAGGATCAACTTTGACATGTATATTACTAAGTGTGTTCTTTCCAGAGACAATGGGCCATCCCTACAGACAAAGTCCTGCCAGCGAAACAAGAGGACTGGGCAATGCAATTATTGGGGAACCTGAGAAGGGCGCACAAGACCTTCTTAAAGAAGAAACGTTGTTTGGAAGGTATGAGTCCACAACAAGTTTTAGACAATATACCAAACAATTGTGATGAAGAACAATGGAAGAAGTTGGTGGAATACTGGTTTACAAAAGAAGTACATGTACTAACATTTTTTGCCTATTGAAATTATTTGCGGTAACACTTGGTTGATATTATTGGACTTTACGTACTATATTAGATTGATGATGTTGTTTGGTGGTGATTTGTGCCACTGCATACAGGACAAGGCTTTGTAGAACAAGGCCAACCGTGGATTCCAAGAAGAAATACCTACAACTGGACCAAGAAGTTTAGCCCAACTAGTTGCTATCATGGTATGATGTCTACCTCTTACATTACTTCTATAAAAAAACAAAAACCGAATATGCTAAATAGGCTATTGATTTAAATATGAGATTGTGCTACAAATTATATATATTGAAAAGCAAATATATAATAATATATTTCTTACGCTATTCTCACAATTCAATTTTCTACCATAATAAGCATATCAAAAAGCAAGTCTATTAAAGAGGTTACTTTTATTGAAAAAGTCATTGCTTCATTATTTGTGGCCTTGCTCTAAAGCTATATCATGGTTCATCACTCATAAGTCTTATCTTGGGCTATGCATATTATGAATAGAGCTACTATAGTTTGTGTAGCGTTAGTTGATACAAGTTCATCTACTAGAGATTGGTTTGTGAAATTCCGAATTTAATTTCGAAAAAGAAAAGTTCTTAGCAGCCATAGTTGCAAATTTGATTTATTAATCTTGGATTACTTAATACATTAGGAAATTATAGACAATATAAGCTCTAGATCATAAGGCCTTCATCTCCTCGACTCCTCCGTAATTACTTAGCAAATAATTTTCCTTGAAAGAAAAGAATTTTTACTTATTCCCTTGGAAAAAATTTGGGAATCAGTCCATACATGACATATAGTCACACTTTTGGGACCAATATATAAGCATGCATGAGCTTAGAACCAATATATAAGCATTGCAATTTGCATTACGTATTTGTTTCCTAAAGATTTCAGATTTGTGGCATATAGAAATAAGGTGGCTTGTTTTGTTTTGTGTTTGATTTGTTTTGTTTTTTTTTATTGTTGTCTTACATGTTAAGATTTTTATTTAGCACAATAATTAATGGATATAATGAACGTGTTCTAGGAAAACGAAATAGGCGGGCCAGTGGAGCGTGCTGTAGTATATAACAAAGCTTATAGACATAAAGATGGGACACCTGTAACAGATAAAGCCGCTGAAAACATTGTAAGTATTTTCTCTATTAATCATTTGTGACTTGCTTATTTTTTAAACTAACAAGGAAATTGATGTTTATAAATACACTTCTTTTTTTGCACTATATGTAGAATCTAATAAGTCATTTGGTAAAATTATGAAAATAGAGGAGGATGCAAAAATTGCTGAATGCTGGAGCCCAATTAACTGGAGAGAGTAGTCATGGTGGAGGCATTCTTTGGGCACCAGATGATGCCTATGCTCAAGTGATGGGGCAAGAGCGTCATGGACGCATACGTGGAGTAAGGTTTGGACCGACCCCATCCGGTAGAAAGGCAAAAGACGTTCTGCTAGACAGTACGACTCCACAACAATCTTATGCCAATGACCATAGGTTGTGGAGTTAGAGGATCAAATAGCGACACTGACCCAAGCTCGAGTGGAGGATAGAAATAAAATAGATGCACTAACCCAAGCTCAAGTGGAGGATGCAAATAGAATAGAGGCACTAGCCCAATTAGTAACACTTGAGTGAACTCAAAGGATAGAACGAGACACCCAATTCTAGAAAATGATGGATTCATTTAGTTAGCATGTGCGTGCATTGTAGAGTCAGGTATAGCTTTTTAATTTATTAATGTCGTTTCATGTATTAGTCATTGGTACTCTTTGATACAAATGCATACAAGGACAAGATTGGTCATTTCAGCACTTGACTTGGGCTTTTATGTTGAAAAATGGCTTAAAGATAGGCCATTGTATTATGTATGTGTTAGTGGGAAGGTTGTGAGCAGTTAGAGACTGATGAGTGGGAGTTATTCAAGGGTAAATTTGGGTATGTAGATTTTGTTTATACCCTTGTGTCATATTTTAGAAGTGAAATAGAGAAAAATATATTGTAGGCTTATTTTTGTCATTTTACCAAAAATTACTTATATACTCGATTGCTTTGTGATGTGCTTCTAAAATTTTAGGGGCAATTTAGAAATTAGAAAAGGCAATAACTAACATTGTGAATCCTCTTAATATATAGAGATATATATGTATCAAGCTTAAGTTGATATACTATTTGGCTTTGTTTGTTCATTTATTATAATGTTGCCTCCATCTTATTCAGAGTGAAGAAGATGCTCATGCTGATGTTGATGATGGGGATGAACTTGATGATGGGGATGCACTTGATGATGGTGGTCATGACAGGTTTTTTTTGATGGAGTTGTGAGTATTGTCCTTTTGCTCCATGTGTTTATATTGATTATGTAGTATAATTGAATGCATGACACACACACACACACACACACACACACACACACATCTATATATATATGTATGTGTGTGTGTGTGTGTGTGTGTATCAAGTTTAGCTAATACAATATTTGGCTTTGTTTGTTTCTTTGCTATAATGTTACGTCCGTCTTATTCAGGGTGAAGATGATGCTCATGCTGATGTTGATAATGGGGATGCACTTGGGGATACACTTGATGATGAGGATGCTCTTGATGATGGTGATGACATATTTTTTTTGATGGAGTTATGATTACTGTCCTGGTGCTCCATATGTAGTTAATTGAATGCGCGCACACACACACACACACACACACACACACACACACACACACACACACACATATATATATATATATATATATATTAGGGCCTATTTTGTGTACCCTTAGAAAGGGTGAATATTAGGCCCTATTTTGTGTACCCTTAGACAGGGTGATATGTTTTGTGTATCCTATGCTTGTGATTTGCCCAGGACAAGTGAAATATGTGTGCATGTATATATATAGCGGCGTTTGTGACTATTGATATATGCTTGTGATTTGCTTAGGACAAGTGAAATATGTGTGCATATATATATATATATATATATAGCGTTTGTGGACCCAGCTAGCTATTTTCATTTTGTAATAGAAAAAAAAAAAAAATTTACTATAGTGGCATTTGTAAAACACCAATATAGACAATTGGTTAGAAATCCGTTCTTGACCTATAGTGGCGTTTACAAACGCTATTATAGGTATTTTTTTATTTAAAATTTGGCTATAGTGGCGTTTCTGAAACACCACTACAGGTCATACCCTATGGTGGCGTTCTGAAATGCTGCTATAGCATTTTAAAAAAATCCACTATAGGTCTATAGTAGCGGTACAATAGTGGCGTTTTTTGGACCTGTAGTGGCATTTTACAAATGCCATTATAGGTCCTGTTTTTTGTAGTGGAAATTTGTGTGCAAAATGAGTACCAAAAATAGATTTTTAGTATTATTTTTATAGGTTTCTCATGATTTGTCTTGTTTTTGTGCATGTAGATTTTGGCCTTTTTGACCATCATTTGGTTCAAATGAGGCGTTGTTAGAAAGATTATGATGTATAATTGTATAATTTCCACTTCATGGTTTCAATTTTCAAAATTTGTAAACCAGATGTCTTGAAAGGTAGTATCAAACTCAACTTTTTTATCCAAAAATCCCATTTTGGAATTTTCAAAAATTCTTTTTGATGGTGAGCAAAAATAGTCAACTCCAATTCGTCCATAGAAGTCATCCATAGCGGAATGATCATCCCAACATTAAGTGGTCGTCCTCTCTTAGACGGTCGTCCATTGGAGGCAAGGGTTATGCATCCAAAAGGGCCCTGGACGACCCCTTGACTCTTGAGCAATTTATGGATTTCTTCACCAAATCTTATAAATTAAACCACGTGGAACTATATAATAGCATTAGCAAGATCTTTGTTCATTTCTCTGACTTCCTACTTAACTTCCCATGGCAGTTATAAATATCCTAACTCCTAGGACAGTTAACAGAAGTTAAGCTTCCACAAATACTGGGGAATTTACAAGACAAATAACTGCCCTAAGACTTACTATATAAGGACCCATCCGCATTGAATGAATGTAAATTTTTGATAACTCCTGAAAAGTGGGAATTTTAGAATTGAGGAAAGAAACTAACTTTGGCATTGAATGGTCCTTGGCCGGTCTACCCCGGTCACCTTTGATCGTGTTCTCTTTTTTTAGGCATTCCAGTCAACCACGAGCCCTTTGAAGCCCGGAGTATTCAGCCTACTGATTTTCCTTGCATCATCAGTTGGCGCTGTCTGTGGGAACTTCGAAATTTTGTGTTTCGCAATATTCTTTCTTCGACAAAAATTTGTATGGTTCGGACAAGATCAAGGGCCACTAGCTCAAGCCACCAAGAGAGTAGGGATCTTCTAGTAATCCCCATCGTGACCGTTAGCAAGCACCTGTCATGCAATTGCCTTCCGACCAACACATACAGTCCATGGCAGCTGTCATGGCGGAATTAATCCGTCAAAACCAAGAGTTGACAAGGGAGATTGGTCTGAGGAGGCAACACCATGAAAGACACGCGGGAGGACAAGCCCAGAGTCAAGAAGATAGAGGAGAAAATACTGAGCCCGACAATCAGTCGAGGGGAACCACTTCACGAAGGGTGCCACACTTGGAAAGGGAGATGGACCAAATGAGGAAGGCTATGAACTAGATGAGGGAGAACATGAAAAGGGCAAACCCCATGGATGATTTAGTTCATCGCACAGACTCCCCTTTCATCGCTTCCATCAACAGTCACCCCTTGCCTCCAAAGTTTAAGATGCCTTATTTGGATTCATATGATGGAACGCGCGACCCATGTGGTCATATCGCCACCTTCAAGACTACAATGCACCTCCAAGGGGGTTTCAGACGAGATTATGTGTAGGGCTTTTCCTACCACCCTCAAGGGGCCAGCGTGAGTATGGTTTAGCAAGATACCTCCAAACACTGTGGACTCGTTCTAAGAATTGAGTAAGTTGCTCGATAACAATTTTATCGGAGGACAACGGCACAAGCGTTCCTCGTCTAGCTTATTAACCATAGAGTAAGGGGAAAATGAAAGCTTGCGGTCCTTTATTACCTGGTTCAATAGGGAAGCCCTGACGGTGGACGAGATGGATGACAAGTTATTATTTGCAGCCTTTCATAATGGAGTTAATTCCGATTTATTCATTCATAAGCTTTATGAGCAAGAGCCACAAATCATGGCTGAACTTATCCATTCAGCCCAAAACTTCATGAATGTGGAGGATGCAATCATAGCCAAGAAAAGGAAGAGAGCAGAGCGCATGGAAGCAAATCTCCCACTCCATCCTAAGTAGGGTTCTCGTTCAAAGAAGGCTCGGGCAGGAGAGAAAAAAGACAAAGATAACAAGAAGGCAAGTTCTTCAACAAGGAGTCAGCAATACAAGCCCCTGAATATGCCACTTGAGCAAGTGCTTATGCAAATCAAGGATGACCCATCCTTGAAATGGCTAGAGAAAATGAAAGGAGATCCCAACAAGCGTAATAGGAACAAGTATTGCCACTTCCATAGAGATCATGAGCATGACACGAACGAGCATTTTGATTTGAAGTAGCAGATAGAGAATCTCATCAAGCAAGGAAAATTGAGAAATTTTCTTGGACGAGACCACAAGGACGAGAAATTGAAGGCAAAGGTGGAAGAGTCGTCACGACCCCCACTTGGAGAAATAAGAGTTATTATAGGGGAACCTCGACAGGTCAATCTACCAAGTAAAGGAAGACGTACCTAAAGGTGGTGCAAAACGTCCAACTATCTAGATGATCACCAAGGACGAAGGGAGCTGACAAGCAAGCCATTACGTTCACGGACGAGGATGCTGAAAGGGTTCACTACCCACATGACGACACGATTGTCATTACCTTGCTCATTGCTGATTATACGACTAGAAGGGTGTTGGTAGACAATGGGAGTTCAACGGACATCTTATATTACCCTGCCTTCCAACAAATGAGGCTTGGACGAGATCAGCTTCGTCCAGTAAAATTACCCTTGGTAGGATTTGGAGGAATGAAAGTGCAGCCCGTGGGTACCATTACATTACCTGTGGTGGTCGGAGCATATCCACGATAGATAACCAAAGAAATAAACTTCCTTATTGTTGACTGTTCATTGTCATACAATGCCATCATTGGAAGACCGACTTTAAATAGTTAGAATGCGGTAACGTCTACCTACCATTTGTCTGTCAAGTTTCCAACTGAGTATGGAGTAGGTTAAGTGTAAGGAGATCAATTAGTCGCCAGAGAGTGCTATCTAGCCATGTTGGCTATGGACGAGTACGTACAGACAATGAGCATAGATGAGAGAAGGATTACCGCAGAGCCCACAGAAGTGCTAGAAGACATTCCTTTGGACAAGAGCAACCCCAAAAAGTTTACTAGGATTGGGGCGAGCATGGAAGAGAAGACGAAGCAAAACTTGGTCCAATTTTTAAAGAAGAGCATTGATGTGTCATGGAGTCACGAGGACATGCTAGGTATTGACCCAAGTGTTATTACCCATCGTCTAAACGTGTATCCTTCCTCCAAGCCTGTATGTCAAAAGAAAAGAATTTTTGCTCCTAAACGAGACAACGCCATTAAAGAAGAAGTCTAGAAGTTGATCACGGCAAAATTTATCCGAGAATTTTATTACCCGGATTGGTTAGCTAATGTGGTTATGGTCAAGAAAGCCAATGGCAAATGGAGGATGTGCGTGGACTTTACTGATTTGAACAAGGCTTGTCTTAATGATAGCTATCCATTGCCACGCATTGACCAACTAGTAGATTCAATTACAGGTCATAAATTGCTAAGTTTCATGGACGCCTTCTCAAGCTACAATCAAATAAGGATGGACAAGGTGGATCAAGAGAAGACTTCCTTCATTACTAACCAGGGGTTGTTTTGCTATAAGATGATGCCCTTCGGTTTGAAGAATGCAGGGGGCAACTTTCCAAAGGCTGGTTAACCACATGTTTCGTCCACAGATCAAATGGAATGTAGAAGTTTATCTAGATGACATGCTGGTAAAGAGTTTGGATGAAAAAAAGCACATGGACGACCTTCAAGAGACCTTTGATACTCTTAGGCGACATGAAGTTGAATCCAAGCAAGTGTGCTTTCGGAGTTTCGTCAGGTAAGTTTCTTGGGTTCATGGTTTCGCATAGGGGAATTGAGGCAAATTCTGGTAAAATCCAAGCGATACTGAATATGGAGCCACCAAGGAATATCAAAGAAGTCCAATCTCTCACTGGACGAGTTGCCACCCTTAACAGGTTCGTCTTTAAAGCTACTGACAAGTGTTTACCATTCTTTAAAGTTCACAAGAAAGCATTTGAATGGACGGACAAGTGTCAGAAGGCCTTCCAAGACCTCAAGACCTACCTTACCACAGCACCTTTGCTGAGCCCGTCCATACCGGGTGAAGAATTATATTTGTATTTAGCGGTATCCCCACATGTAGTGAGCTCGGCATTGATTAGAGAAGAAGGGAGGATATAGAAGCCGATTTACTATACGAGCCGGGTGCTAAGAGGAGCGGAATGACGATATCCAATGATGGAAAAGCTAGCCTTTGCTTTGGTCACAACTTCTAGGAAGCTGAGGCATTATTTTCAGGCTTATGTCATCAACGTCCTGATAGATCATTCCCTAAAGAAGGCAATGAACAATTTGAAAGCCGCAGGACGACTAGTCCAATGGGCCGTGGAGCTCAGTGAGTTTGATGGTAAGTACCAACCAAGAAGTGCGATAAAAGCACAAGCATTAGCAAATTTTATTGCGGAGTTCACTCCTAGTCAGGACAAGCTAGACAAAGAGGAAGGGGCTCAAAGGTGGGTCATCAATGTCGATGGCTTGTCCACATTATACGCAGGGGGATTGGAGTTATACTCAAGTCCATGGAGGGAGATAAGTTGGAATATACAGTCTGTCTACAATACCAAACCACCAACAACGAAGCTGAATATGAAGCTCTCCTTAAAGGATTATAATTGGCTAAGTCTTTAAGGGCATAGTCAGTAGTCGTCCAAGGAGACTCTCAGTTAGTTATCAATCAAGTGAATGGAATGTATGAAGCTAAGGAAGATCGAATGAAGAAATGTCTCAGCAAAGTAAAGCAGCTCGTCCAAAAGTTTAAAGAATCTAGTTTTTTTTAACTCCCGAGGGAGGAAAACATGGAAGCGGATGCTTTGGCAAAAGCAGCTTCGGCAGGAGGAGTTATGGACGAGTATGACAAGGTCCAATACATGCCGAGCATAGATCTTCTAGAGATACAAAAAATATAAGGGAAAGAAAATTGGATGACTCCAATAATAGCTTATCTAAAAAATGGAAGGCTTCCAAAAGACAAGGACGAGGCTAAGAAATTAAGAATCAGGGCTTCCAAGTATGTCCTCATATACGAAGTGCTGTACAAACGAGGCTTCTCTCAGCCTTACTTAAGGTGAATAGCTCCGGATGAGTCAAACTACATGTTGAGGGAAGTTCATGAAGGAGCATGAGGGAAGTTCATGAAGGAGCATGCGGGAATCATTCGGGAGTGAGATCACTAGCCCATAAAGTCGTCCGTGTAGGCTACTACTGGCCAACTATTTACGTAGATGCTAAGCCTTATGTCAAGGTGTGTGACCAGTGTCAACGATTGAGCAACATCCCTAAACAACCGTTGGAGGCGCAATTGATTAATCACGTACTAGGAGCCATGCAATACAAGGAGAGATTGTCACTACAGAACAAGTCCAATTGGGTATTGGGGTAAGGGTTCAATTGTAGGTTGGTATAAGGTACTAAGATTCCTTTACTTGTAATCGCTTGTTTTCATAATAGTGGATTCTCGGGAGTGGTGACCTTAAAATTACCCGATGGAGTTTTTGCTGTGTTGGTTTTTCCCATTCGTAAACAAATCACCATGTCAATTTATTTTCTGTTGCACTTTAGTTTATTGGTGATTTATTTGTGCTACCATGCGTTTGCATGTTAATTTGATTAATTAATAAACTTGGTTAATTAATCAATTGATTTATCATAAGAGGTCAATACGTTTTTGGCCTGTAAAAAATGATGAATTTCATGAAATCCGGCTCAAACCTTAGCCTTAATCGACTTTTTTGAAATTATGTCAAAGTTGACTGAGATTGGTTGAGGGTTGACCAAGGTTTGACCAAACTTGTTTACTTGGATCTAATTTTGGAATAATAATTTTCATGAACTTATAGCCAAACACTAACTTTGATTATGTTTGACAAGATTTGACTCAATTTGATAAAATTTTGACTAAAAAACAAGTTATCCTATCGAAGTAGCTGAGGTTCTATCTTAAATATCATGAAATTCCCTTTTATTTGTACATTCACTTGTTAAAATCGCATTGGAATTGAGTGATAGATCAATAATAAAAAAGAAATTGCTAAACAATTAATAATTTTATACTACTTGGTTTGGGAATTGTTTATTTTTAGTAGCTTATTTGCATAATATGAGACAAAAAGTTAAAAACTATTTTATTTCTAAAAAGCTAAAAACTAAATTGATTTGAAATAAAATTGAGACAAAAAATAGTATAGAATCCACAAACAGTGCATCAAATAAGTAATAAGCTAGCTTATAATAAAATGCAAACACAGTTTGGAATGTTTGTTTTTTATAGTTTGTTGAGTTCATCGCTTCATAGTGAATTATGCTCTAACGATATATTTAAGTTAGCCTTTTATTTTATCTTTACATATTAACATTTATATATTAAGAAAATTCAGAAAGCTAATTATTGACTTTATGACTTACAAAAATACCTCTAGTTTAATTAACTTACTCTTATTTCTAAAACATAAGAAATGAAATTAAAATTGTAAATTATCAAAAATTAATAACAAGTAAGTGAAAAACCAACAAGGTAAAAACTCTCCACAATGTTTATCGCCAAAAAAAAAAAAACCACCGCTGGGAGATACCATCGTACTTTCATGGCTTCACCAGAAAATATATTAAATAAAAAAAAAGTAAAAAAAAAAAAAAAAATGGAAACACAATTGGATCCATATACTAGGGGTTAGTCTAGACGTTCAAAAGAGTGGAAAGCCCATTTCTTAATAGAATTGAGTATCTGACCACGTCCAATGGGCTTTAGTGTTCACCGCAATTGCGAGACCCATCACTCAAAGCTTCAGTACGCAACACAAATTTACACCGTTTTGGACCTTTTGGCCCAACCTAAAACTAGGTCGTTTTGGCAAGCTAACCCTAACTAATCCAAACCGTCTCTTTCTTTCTTTCCCTCACACGCCTCTCACTCTGAAACTCAGACGCTTCCTCTCCTCTCCTCTCTCTCTCTCTGTTCTCCGATTCTCTCACCGTCTCAGCCTCTCTTCTTCTCTCACTGTATCTCGGCCTCCTTCACTCCTTTCTCTCACGGCTTAGTAAAGGTAAACTCTCTCTCTCTCTTACGGTTTGGTTTGCTGAAGGTTCTTGAATTCTTGTTTCAATCTTTCGGTCCACTGGTAAGCGTTATTCAATAACCTCTATCTTCTTCAATTATTCTTTCACTAATTAGTAATTATACACTGAAATATTTGTCACAAGCTGAGTTCTTAGAGCATTATAATTTATTTTTTATATTCATTGAAGTGTTTGTAACAAGCTGTGTTGATACTGATAGTTGATGAATATGGTTGCTGCCAGTATGAAATTGTTGATTGGAATGGAGTCTGTTAAGGATGATTATTTTGTAATGCTAATATGTTAATGTTTACTACTCTTTGTTACGTTTTGGTATTTTTTTATTTTGTAAATATTAGATGTAAAATGCTCAAAACTTACATAAATTCTTTAAAAATATGTTATATATTATTATTTATGACGGCATTGGTATGACCCACTGACCCAGCCGGACCATAAAACCAGAAACCGTTCCCTTTTCCGGTTCTTTGACCTTTCTGTTTTATAAAACCCTGATATTTTCTAATTATATTTTATAAAATTTGTCCTTAACCTAGAGTTTGAAGTTAGTAAACTCTCTAGTACCCTTCTCTTTCGACCTGCCTCCTTGAATGACACTGTATTTTCTGGCTGGAATTTTGTTCGCATTACTGTATTCGCCGGAGCCTTAACTTTCAGGTTTCATTTGTTGGTTTTGTTGTTTGTACTTCTATTTTTATTCTCTAGTACTAGTGTTTTTAATGGACATGTCTAGGGTTCAAACCCCCCTTCCCCATTGTACTATCACATTATCAAAGATTGGTAAGTTTTCACACACAGTAGGAGGTTGGGCCTGGGTTTGACGCCTTTCACCAAATTTGATAGGTTGTGGGTTCGAGTCCTAGACCCTGCAATAGTGAGAGTTTTGTGCATTGGGGTACGACCTTTTTAAGTTTACACACAGTGGATTATGAGTTCGCAACTTTATCTACCAGTCTTTCTTATTGGAGGAGTTTCTGTTTACGTATTTAAGAAATGTAAAAACATGTGGAGACTTGATGCCTGAAATCTATGTTGAAAGTAGACATCATCTGATTGAAATGCAAAACTGGAGGTAGACATTGAAGTGCATCAACTGTGTTTTGGGTCAGCCCCTACTGTTTTGAGTGATTAAGTCCACATTTTGGTTCAAATTAGTGGCATGTCTTCCTCAACATTTTTACTTGACTTTTTTAGCCTACAGTATAGGCAACTCTGGATTATAAGTGAGGCTTTCTTTTGCTCAATTAAGTTGTTTAGGATCAGGGCATAACAGCCACATTATTGCTGGAAGATATGAAATTGTAATATTGTTATGTGGTTTTGTAGTCTTAGCTCTTAAAACTTTGTTTATGATGTTTATGTTTTTATGATTTTTGTTTTCTGTTTTGAGATTTGTGTTGTTGTACTGTTATGCTTTATATGGATTTTGGGCATTTCATCCTCATTCATTGTTGCTTCTTTTTCAATTACAGTACAGATGAAGAACAAAAAGCAAAAGCCTATCACCGATTCGAAAGGGGACACTGAATTGAAGTCTATCATTCGTCAGCATTCTCTGTTCTTTGACAAGTTAGTTGAGTTAATCCCTGCAAGGTTCTATCTACCGAACAATGATGAGGAGAAGCCATGGTTTCAGGGCCTTAGTAAGGCCGAAAAAGCTTCAGCAAAGAAGGAATCAAGGGAGAACATTAAGAAAGCTCGAAGAGATCGTATGGATCCAGAAAAGGCTTCCACAACAACCCTTGATTTGCTAAAGAAAAGCTTGGAGAAAGAAAAATCAAGTGAGAGTGATGAGGAGGAAATAGAGATTAAACCAATGTTGTCTGGTCATGAAGGTAATGATCGGAAGGTGACTTTGGAGGAACTTCGGCAACGGCTGCATCAAAAAATTGAACAGTCCCGAGCAGATCGTCATGTTGAAGATTCGAACAGAAAAAAGAAGTATGCAAAATATCTCAAAAAAGGAAATCAGCAGAAAAAACGCAAAAGAGAGCCTGTTTCTGAAGAAAAGAAACCAACTAGTAGTTCTGTAGATAAAGTGGAGAAGGATGTAGCAGAGGCTTCGAAGGAACTCGCATTTAGTCATGTCAAACTTGGAAATGAGGAGGAGCATGGAAAGAAGAAGAGGAAACTTTCAAAGTCTAAGGAGCTTGAAAGGGCAAAGAAATTGGAGGAAGCAATGAAAGATCCTGAGAAAGGTGAGGTTATCTCAAAGAAGCATTCGTGGAAATCAGCAACAAGTAGAGCAGCTGGGATGAAGGTTCATGATGATTCAAGCTTGTTGAAAAGGAGCATACACAAGGAGAAGAAGAGGCACCAGAAGAATGCTGAGAAGTGGAAGGAGAGGGCACAGACCACAGAGAAGATGAAAGCAGAGAAACAGAAAAAGAGATCAGAAAATATAGGACAGAGGATTCACGAGAAGAAAATGCGGCGAATTGCAAAGAGAGAGAAAAAGCTATTGCGTCCAGGATTTGAAGGTCGAAAGGAAGGTTTTATTAATGAAGGTTCATCTTAAAAGTTTTGAGTTTCTGCCTCTTACATTGGCTTTTTTTTTTTGTTGTTGTTGTTAATCTTCGCTTTAAGATCAGTTGGCATAAACATCATATTAAATTATAGTAAAGTTTCAATTTAGGGATTCTGTTATATAGATCCACCTTTTGCCTTCCCCTTCCCTTTTCATACTCTCTTTTGACTACTTAGTAGATGAATATTGGTGAAGAATTGACCTTCTGTTGATATCTGCAAATGTTTGTTGCTGAATGCTGATATTAAATGGTCTGAATGTCATCTTTTATGTGTTGTTTGATAACTATGCTAACGGATATAATTAATCTTGATGCTTTAATATACCATGCTAACAATTCTAGCACAATCACGGAAGAATGTCAACCCAATTTCAAAGAGAATGTCGATGCATCTTGAAAGTATTTAGGGTTGCCATTACCATACCAGAAGAAATTTTGGTAATTCTTATATATATTTGAAGATTGCACCATGTGTTTTCCTTGAGTTAGAGAGAAAAAAATCTTCTTTGGAAGTCTAAAATTAAAGTAAAGCTTTAAGAATATGCGTTCATGGTACTTAATTAGGTTATTGTTGTTGTTTATTTTATGTTTTATTTGATTTTTTTTTCTAGGTTCAAGGGCTATATATTAATAGATAAGTCTTGATTAGCTTTTATGTGTTTCTTTTTTTTTCTTTTTTTTTTTTTGTGTGGGGGGGGTTTGTGTGGGGGAAGGGGGTTCCTATTGAAGTAGAGTTTGTTTACTAGTTACGAAATACTAAGATCTAGAGTCCACAAATAATAGGAGTGTTGAATAATAAGAACTGAGTATTTGATTGTAAAAGGCATCACAGTCCTGGTGGGATTCTCCTTTTTTTTTTTTCTTTCGTTTATTTATTTATCTATTTTTTCCGTGATACTATTCATGGGTGCTGTTCATATAGCTCATGAACGCCATACGTTTCTTTCTTTTCCTCATTTGGCTATGATCTCAAATCAAGCACTTCCCCTACCCTATCGAAACCTTAAAATTCATGTACTTAACTTACCAAAAACTCATTAAATAACTTATCAAACCACCCTTCAATTCCTATTGACAACTAATGTCTAGAATTTCTAGCAACTTGTATGCTTCAATAGATAGTATTCTTATCATTTTTCTTATTCTTATCGAACTCTAGTAAATTTTAAGCACAGCCCTTTCTTCTACAACTCTAAACCATAGATCCACAAAATTCTCTTAATCCTACCTATATCAGAAGCACATGTAGATTTATTCCCAATTTCCTATGTTGATTTTGGTATTTTTTCCAAAATCCTTCTACTAGACCTTTGCCACGTCAAACAAATCTTTGAAATCTCAAATCCCTAAGAAGAGGCTATGATCTACATCAGTTGACAATTGAGCTCTCAAGAACGGCTTCAATGTGAGCAAATCAAATGACATACGTATTTAATAATTACTGTGGAGAAACTTTTAATCTTAAACTTTTCATTAAAAAAAAATTTATACGCCGCAATGAATTTATAGTTTGAAATAGCCAAATAAGTTATATTGGTCGAAATAAGCTGAGCATCCTTGGTATTCAAACTGGCACATTTTCAAGGATTATCATACTGGTTTGGTGGTCGGTATGGTATATTTTTGCCTATTGGTTAGTAAAAAACAAAATTTAAACCTCTGATATAAAACCAAATAATGTCCATGAACTTTTTCTATCAAATAATATTTAAATAATTTATCAAACCAACTTTAAAGATAACAGTTGTTTAGTATCTTATAGTAATTTGTCAGCATCAAGAAATAGTATTTTTGCCCCTTTTCCCCATTTTATCAATTTGGATTAATTACACTAAGTTCATTGAAATGATACCCTTTCCAAAAGTCTATAAATACCACTGCACATTTTTGGTGTGATAGTCACTCTACAAGTATAAGTGCAAGGGTCAGGGTTCAAATCTCCAAGAGGAAGCTTCACGCACATATATACACTTAGATTAGGTTAAAGTAAAATTTCTATCTTGTAAACAAAAAAAAATCTATAAATAATACTCCCATAATTACACTAAGTTCATCGAAATGATCCCTTTTCAAAGTGTCTATAAATAATACTCTCTTGAAGGTTTATATAAATGTAACACTTAAATCCATGCCCTCTCAAACTATGATTTAGTAACAGAATATATATATTATTCTTACTCAAATTACAAATGAAATGACACTCCTTTCCCTTAAGTAGGGCTGTTCATCGGAACCTTCCACTCAACCCACCCAACACAGACTAGACTCGAGTTGACTACCGGCCAATTCGACGCCTTGGTGACGGATGGCGGGTGCTCCCCTCCAAAACCCGCCGACTCTCGGTCCAATGGCGGTTCTACCTCTCCAAAACTCATTTGAATTGACCCGACCGTCATCCCCCTTTGCCATTCATATTTTTGTTCAAATTTGCCATCTTTGTTTAGCCCTTCGCCTAGATCTACCATCTCCATCACGATCTCGACCCCTATTCGATGAAGATCTTGCAATCTTTGACGAGTTTTCCATCATCTCCTTTGTCTCTGTTTCAAATTGATTTCTACTGAAACTCAATCGATCGTACCCAACAACCAACTCGATCTAATCCTCTCTTCTCTTCTCTTCGGTCAATGAAGGGTGTTGTTTTTTGCCACACAATGGAATCAAGTCGAGTCCAAATTGAGCCTAAACCCGAACTAAACTGATCTGTGGACACCCCTATGGACCTTATGAATGAGACACATCCTCTTGAGTTATATTTAAATTATTATGAATTTTTCATGAGGTTTACTAGGTGTCACATGTAGGGGTTTGGTTAAAAACTAAGACACACCTTCCTTATGTCATTAAAAGAAATTAAATGGAATATTATGTTAGTAAAACTTAACTTTTTTACATTTATAATAACTTCAAGGGGAGTGTCATTTCATGAAATACGGTGGAAAAGTATCTCATTTTGTAAAAACTCAAGTGAGGTTGCTGTAATCTAACCATATCAAATTTTAGTCAATTTAAGCCCCTTACCCTTTTCTCTACTACAACTCTAAATCTTATATCTGAATTTTATTGACTGTAATCCCATTCCAAGCACACGATAAACAGATTTTCCTACTAGAAGTTGAAAGTTAATTTTCTTTTAGTTTCTCTTTTGAGAAACAATTTTCTTTTTAGTTTCAATTGGCTAATTATTTGTACTAGGACGTCATCTCTGCTACTAGTATCATGAATAATCATCAATGCATTTCAGTTGGCTTGTTGGTAGTTTTCAAATAGGAAGCATCAACGCGGCTGGGAGGGTGCCGCACTAGAGTCCGACGTGGCCCCGACACGGGGTGTTGCCACCGACACTGCTGCTCGCGTGTTGGTGCCACGTTTATTTATTTATTTATTTTTTATAATTCGCGCCGAAACGAGCTGATTCGGCTAGAATTGGGTCATTCCTCAAATTTATTTAAATATTTGTTGCTTCTTTTGTGTTTTGTTTTGTGTTTCTTGCCTTCTTCTTTCTTTGTTTGTGAACCTAGGCCATAATAATGTGCTTTTTACGAATATTTTAATGGTAAAAATATATAGAAAATAAAAATAAAAATTTTTTAAGAATTTTTTAATTGCCGCACCCCGTCGCACCCGCACCTTATTTTTTCAAAAATTGCCAAGTCTCGCACCCGCACTCAAGTCCTAAAACGCACCCGTACTTCTTAGGTTTTCAAGCCCTAATGTTATCATGAGCTTGTTTTTCGTCAAGCATGTGGTTTTTTTCTGAGAGATTTCATTGAACGAATAGTCTAGGTCCTTGTTTATTATTCACTTCATCGCAGTGCATGAGAAATTTTGCACATTATCATAATAGACTATTATTGTTGCCAGTTTCTTGTCTCAGAATCATTAAGAGACGAGCAAAAGGGTTGAGTACAAATGGCACCTCCATGTAAAGTGGAAGGTGAGATTTCGAGTTCAAAATTCATGGGTGTGCGTATGATTAATGATGCACTTAGAGTTTAATGCTATACAGTACACCGGATTTGTTTGATGAGTATCTCCAATATGGAAGAAATCCCAATCATAATATATCTCAACAATGCATTTCATTACTATAGTATTTCTAACGTGTTAAGAAAGTAGTCATTGAAAAACATCTACTACTACTAGTAACTTTACTGTGTTAACATTTTTTATGTTGTGGGCTAGCAGTCATTGTTTTATGTATTTAATAAAAACATGGATTAGTTGGGGTGTATTTTAGAGCATCCACATCAGTTCATTCATTTTACACACTGGCGGAGCCAGAGGGGGGGCGAAGGGGCACCCTGCCCCCCTGACTCCTATTTTTTTTTTTTTTTTTTTTTTTTGTATTAGTAATCACATGGAGGAAAAAAAAGAAAAGAAAAAAAAAAGACTTCTACTTGTTGAAACTTGAAAATGACCAAATCACCTATTTCACTATTTTTTTTATATTATTATTTACAAAATTTTTACTATTTATGATACTTTTCACAGCATTTTATCTTTGAATGATGCTAAAAATATTACAAATTTTACTACTTATGTCTTACAAATTGGCATGTCACCAATCACAAAAAATAATTTCAAACATTTATTCATTATATTTTTTAAGTAACACTAATCATATTTTTACTCCATCAGTTTGTAAATTTTTTAGCAGTTATGAATTGGTTGTTTTTGTTTATTTATTTTAATAATATGAAATATATTCATATTTGCTTACAATTGTTTATTTATTTTGTTATTATTGTTGATTAATGTTTTTTAGATAAATTTCACTTTTAATATCATCTTTTAATTTTGCCCCCTCTAGACTAAAATCCTAGCTCCGCCACTGATTTTACACATCCATTTTTACACTAAAAACCTATTTTTTCTATTTTACACATCTATTTTTACAAAACATCCACATCAGTTCATCTATTCTACCACATCTTTTAATTAAATAATCAATTTCCTCACATTTTTTATTATTTCCCTCAACTACCCGCATATAATACGCGCGCTCTCTCTCTCTCTACCCATTTCTCATTTATGATTTGTTGCTCTCTCTCTCTCTACACCCATCTCTCCCTCTCGATCAACTCTCCCTCTCCGATTCACCATCTCAGATCAACTCTCCCTCTCCAATCCACAAGCTCAGATCAACTCTCCCTCTCCGATCCACGAGCTCCGAGCTTCGATCTGAGCTCCGATCCACGATCTGAGCTCCGATCCACGATCTGCGAGCTCCGATCCACGATCCGCGAGCTCCGATCCACAAGCCAGACACACGAGCTCCGATCCAGTCAAGCACCGATCGTTCCGATCAATCACCGATCTGTGTTTGTGTATCTCTGTTTTTTTTTTTTTTTAGCAAGTGTATCTCTGTGTTGATTTTCTGTGTGGATGTGTTTGTGTGTGGGTGTGTTTGTGTGCATCTGAGGAAAAAGAAGAAGATGAGGAGTTGAGTTTTAACTGGGTTTGTTGAGCACGGAAAGGAGAGAGAAAAAAAGGAGCGAACGGAAAATTATAAAATAATGGGATAAACGAGCTATAGTAACCGTGTAAATATACACGGTTACTGTAGCTCGTGGATGAATTTGCACAATTTTAGACATTTTTACACTCACTGATGTGGGTGTTTTTTTGCTCAAAATGTGTAAAATTGGTAGTTATTTATATTTTAGGAGCTTTTACATGAACTAGTGTGGATGCTCTTAGTGGGCATTTGTAAGATCCGGCCAATTGTTTTTTATTTTATTTTTTATAATCTTGTAAGATCCAATTGTAGATAGTGATCACCATATCTTGTTAATATTGGTTCATTTTAGTGCACCTTATAATTAATAGTTTAATCAGGTGTACTCATTTATTTGGTGTCAAATGTATGCTAGTATTTCTTGAAAGTTTGATAAAGTGTTTTCATCCCTTTTTGCTATCTGGAGCTTTTTATCCGTTTGCTCATTTGGTATGTGGAGCTTAGTTGAAGTTCTTCATCATGCTGTATTAATTTCATGTACTTATGCCATGTTGCCCCGTTTCTGCAGTCAAGCCTGTATCAATTTTTTTTGAGTTCCTAGCTTAGCAGAGAGGTGGGGTTATAACGTTAATATAGGAAAATATTTTTCCCCCTGGTTTTCCAATGCTTAGCCAAGCAATTAAATTCCTTCTAAATAGTACTAGCTGACTGTTTTGTCATTGATGTTGCAATTGTGATCAATGGACAAACCTGGTTTTAATAATGTTAGAAATACTGAATTCAATAATATTGTATTTCTCACTGAAATAATATACATGAGTGCCTTTATATAGGAGGCATATGAGTGCAATACAAGGAAATATGAGTGCAGTACAAGTAGTACAATGTGTGCTATACAAGTAAGTAACCTAGTTGGGCCAAGCCCACAATACTATACGTTAACAGCCCCCCTCAAACTCAAGGTGGATGTGAGACCAACTTAAGGTTGTTAACTAAATCACGAAGGCGTCCCTTAGGATGGGACTTGGTGAAGATGTCTGCAAGTTGATCTTTGGAGGAGACGGAGAAGAGCTTGAGAGCACCATGGACAAGATGATAACGGATAAAATGACAATTAATCTCGATATGTTTAGTCCGTTCATGGAAGACATCATTGTGAGCAATGTGAATGGCACTCTGATTATCACAATAAAGAGGAGTAGCAGAAGATGTAGACACACCTAAGTCTGTAAGAAGCCATCGTAACCAAAGGAGCTCAGATGTGGTATTAGCAAGAGCACGATATTCTGCTTCAATATTGGAGCGGGCCACAAAGGTTTGTTTCTTACTTCGCCAAGAAATCAAGGAAGAGCCAAGGAGAGCCAGTGGTGGACCTACGATCAGTGGGATCTCCTGCCCAATCAGCATCAGAGAATGCACGAAGTACAAGAGAAGACTGAGCTGAGTAGAAAAGGCCATGGAAGAGAGTGCCCTTCAAGTATCGAAGAATTCGCAGAACAGCAGCAAAGTGAGTCGACCGTGGAGCAGACAAATACTGGCTGACCTGATGAACAACATAGGAAATGTCTGGGCGAGTAACTGTGAGATAGACTAGGCTGCCAACCAATCGTCTGTAAAGAGAAGGATTAGACAGTGGTTTCCCCCCAAGGGAGTCAGATGCGCATTAAGCTCAACTGGGGTGTCAACAGTCTTGCTGTCAGTGAGTCCAGCACGAGACAAAAGGTCAGAGGCATACTTGGCTTGAGTAATATAAAGACCATCTAAGGAACGAGTGATTTCAAGACCCAAGAAATAGCTAAGGTGTCCAAGATCTTTCATCTCAAACTGCTGACTGAGAAAATCCTTGAGTTCTTGTATGCCACTAAGGTCATCACCAATTATGATCATATCATCCACATAGAGGAGAAGTAGAATGGTGCCTTTATCAGTACGACGAAGAAATAAGGCAGCATCATAAGGACTGGCAGTGTAACCCAAGCGAAAGATGGTAGAGCTAAATTTTGCAAACCAGGCTCGAGGAGCTTGTTTAAGACCATACAATGCTCGTCGAAGGCGACAAACCTTGTTGGAGTCAATGGAGAGACCTGGAGGAGGTTGCATGTAAACTTCTTCACTCAAGTCCCCATTAAGGAATGCATTTTTAACATCCATCTGAAAAAGGTCCCATTTTCTAGCAACAGCAACGGCTAGGAGGGCACGAACAGATGAGATGCGAGCAACTGGAGCAAAGGTCTCTTCATAATCAATCCCATACTTCTGTGTAAAACCTTTTGCAACAAGACGAGCCTTATAGCGCTCAATGAACCCATCTGAGCGAGTCTTAATCTTGTAGATCCACTTGCAACCAACCACAGACTGTCCAGGAAGAAGAGTAACGAAGTCCCAAGTATGGTTTTTGGTTAATGCATCAAGTTCCTCTTTCATTGCAATCTGCCATAAAGGGTCAATGGAGGCCTCACGATAGGTTTGAGGCTCGTGGAGTGTAGCAAGTGCAGTGTAACAATGATAATCAAGTAAATGTGTAGGAATGGATCTTACTTGGGTTGAGTGACGAGGTGGAATGTCTTGTGGAGGTGGAAGGTCTTGTGGAGGATCTTCAGGCGGAGCAGGAGCGGGGGACCCAGGCTCAAGTTGGGGTAACTCGTCATCAATCTGTTCATCTTCAACCTGTCCAGAATAGACATCAAAAGGATCTGGTGTTTGAATAGAGAAGTCCAAAGAAGGATCAAGAGGATTTGGAGAAGGAACATGAGACTCCTCTGGAAAGACTTCAAGTACAGATGAGGTAGTGAGGGAAGAACGAAAATGAGAGAGTTCAACAAACAAGCGGTGTTCCCAGAAGACAACATTACGAGAAACATAAAGACGATGAGAGACAGGATCATAACACCGATACCCCTTTTGTGTTTCGCCATAACCAAGGAAACAACAAAGTCTAGATCGAGGCTCAAGTTTGTTGTGCTCATAAGGCTGAAGAAGAACGAAACAAACAGATCCAAAGGAGCGAAGGTGATGATAGTCAGGGGGTGACCCAAAGAGGCGCTCATACGGAGTTTGATTATGGATAACAGTGCTTGGAATGCGGTTGATGGTGTGAACAACATGAAGAGCAGCTTAACCCCAGAATGGGGGAGGAACCTTGGCAGAAAGAAGAAGAGTACGAACAGTGTCAAGAATATGACGAAGTTTTCGTTCGGCTCGACCATTTTGCTGAGAGGTACCTGGACAAGTTAGATGATGTACAGTGCCATAAGAGTGTAACAGAGCTTGAAAAGCATATTAAGTGTATTCAAGACATTATTAGAACGAAAAATTTTGATTCTTTTGGAGAATTGGGTTTCAACCATTTTTGCAAAGTTACTGTATATTGGCAAAATTTCAGAACGAGATTTCATAGGAAATATCCAACTGTAATGAGAATAATCATCAATAAAAACAATAAAATATCGAGATCCACCGATACTAGCAACAGGAGAAGGTCCCCAAACATCAGAATGAATTAACTCAAAAATACTATTAGAAATAGAGTCACTATTATTAAAAGGTAAAGCTGGCTGTTTTCCTAACTGGCATGAAGTACAATCAAAATTGTCTTTGGACACAGAACTTAACAGACCCTTAGAAGCTAACTGTTATACCCGAGAAGATGGTGCATGACCAAGACGAGAGTGCCAAAGTGAGAGAGAGGGTAAGGAAGACACCGTAGCGGTAGCAGCAGCAACAAACACCGGAGCAATAGGTGGAAGATGAAGATTGTCCACTAGAAACATACGCCCAACTCTAGGGCCGGTCCCAAGCTCTTGCCCCGTCCTCGGATCTTGCACAATACACCCAGAATAGTAAAAAATAAGGTGATAACCTAGTTCTGCTAATTGTCCCACAGAATACAAATTATAGGATAGGTCAGGAACATGGTAGACCCCAGGAACAGAGAGGTTGGAGGTTGAAACAAAACCTAGACTATTCCCATGCATGGTGGAACCATCAGCTATGTGAATATTTAGGGGATGTGGAGCAGGGTCAAGTTTGGAGAATAAGGACGAGTGAGGTGTTATGTGATTGCAACAGGCAGAATCAAAAAGCCAAGTTTGAGACTTACTGGGTAAAACTGAGAGAGCAGTGGAAAGAGATGCATTCCTGCCATACGAACAGCTTGAGCTATGATCTCCTATAGTTCATTGGGTGAGAGGTTGATAGTGGATCCAGAAGACTGGGACTCAGCTGAAATGGGAGGCATTGGCGGAGTAGACTCAGTGTTAGCAACTGCAGCAGTAGATTTGTTGCGATGGTAACAGGTCTCAATAGTGTGGCCAGGGTGCTTGCAATAGTTGTAGAACTTTTTATTGGTCTGTCTGCGACGATTGCTGGAGCCAGAAGGATCACCTGAATGTTGAGGTTGCTCTATGGGTGGAGCAGAAGGAGTAAGGGCCAAAACATTAAACTTATCCTGGGCTCGAAGAGTTGCAAGGTGAGCTTCTTCTCTTACTAACTCGTTCACATCAGTATCAAGAGAGGGAGGAGGACAACGATTAAGAAGCTAACCTCGAATGGGCTCATAGTCCTTGTGGAGTGACATTAGGAACTCATAGAGACGAAATTCATCTCTAATAGCAGCATATTGTTGAGCATCTTTTGAGCATGCCCAAGTTGGATCGGAAATGTCAATTTGGTCCCAAATGAAGCAAAGCTGATCATAGTAGTCATTGATGGACTGCCCCGGTTCTTGCCTGAGTTGATGCAATTCAACCACTAACTGATATTTCATGGATATGTGAGTAGTAGAGTATCTTTTGGCCAACATATCCCATACTGATTTCGCATCATCAAAACTGCCCAACAAATTGGAGATGGAGGGAATGGAAGTGTTTCGAATCTATGTGAGGATCATGTGATTGTGACTATCCCATTCAATCATGCGACTGAGGAAGGCAGTATCTTCTTCACTTGCCCCCTTCACAGGATTAGTGATTGCACCAGTACAATAATGCCAGAGCATGCGACCCTTAAGAAAACTGTGCATAGCTTGAGACCAAGATAAGTAATTCCTAGTCCCCTCCAATACAGTATTGATGGGGCGAGGAAGAAAAACATCATTTTTATCCATTTAGAGACATAATATGCAAAAACAGACTACAAAAATGAAATTTACGCGAAAAACTGAGTAAGGAGAACCTGGACTGAAAAAGTCAACTATGGAAAAAAGTAAACGGTCAGCGGTCAGTCAACGGTGACGTGGCGGATGACGTCAGCAGCGCGCTGGAGGATGACGTCAGCGATGACGTGGCAGTGATGATGTCACCTAGGGCTGACGTCAGCAGGAGCAGGTCTGGCGCGTGGCAGCGCGTGGCGGCGCGTGGGTGCGTGATCTTTAGTGCAGAAACTTTGGGCAGCGCGTGAGGGCGCGTGGAGGCTTCGATTATTGTGAGGTTTTCACGAACAAGTAGATCGGAGCAAGACGATCTTCGTGGTACCTTTGGAAAATTTATCGGAGCAATATTCACGGCGGTGCCGGAAAAGACAGTGGTCTTTGCAGTGTTCGAACTCCTCAACGGCGACTGCTATAGGTCCGGAACTTGAGGACGATGTCTGGAAGACTCGAAGGTTCAACGGCGAAAGGCTGTGGCAGTTGTTGTGACAGCGGAAGCAATATTAAGAATGGAGTTACACCAATAAAGACAAGACTGCTAAAAAAAGGTCAGAGCAGTGGCTCTGATACCATGTTAGAAATATTGAATTCAATAATATTGTATTTCTCACTGAAATAATATACATGAGTGTCATTATATAGGAGGCATATGAGTGCAGTACAAGGAAATATGAGTGCAGTACAAGTAGTACAATGTGTGTTATACAAGTAAATAACCTAGTTGGGCCAAGCCCACAATACTATACGTTAACAAATAATATTACCGCATATAGAGAGAATGCATTCTTAATTTTCTTGTTAGTCTAGGACGCATTAATTTAGTCCGAGTTAGTTGGAATCTTTACCTATCCTCCTAAGATACCATTGTATATCTCTATGAGGGGTTGCGTGCTTTGTATTAAGCTGGGTGTGGTGTATTAGTATTCTTGACGTTATTTAACTTCATGATAGACTTTAGTGTCAATTTTGAAATAGAGTCCAGTTAATGTGTGTCCTAAGCCATCTATTTTTGGAAAGAGTTTTATTGAGAATTAAAAAAGTTTTACAACTTTTTCAATTTCTGATAAAACTTTTTCTTAAAATGATATATTATTGTATACCCTTAGGACATACATTAGTAATATTCTTTTAAGTAATCTCTCAACCACAATCAACCTTGTGCCAACCATAGCAATATTCGGCATTCCATATATATATATATATATATATATATATATATATATATGTGGAGCCACAACAAGTTGACTGTTGGCATTGGCAAGTGGCAACACCAAGTCCTCGAATCAAGAAATTTATATAAAAAAAAAAAAAAAGTTAATGCATATATGCTTGAAAATTGTGGAAACTATGCTCTAGCCGGAGACAGGAAAATGATTTCATCATATATGGCGCACAAGGAGCTGGCAACTGTATGCATGCTTGAAAATGGCCTTTCCACAGCCAGGGTACACTAAAAAAAGACGAGACAGAAATTTAAAAAAAAAAAAAAAGGTTTTAATTTAAATAGACAGAGTTAAAAAAAAAATAAATAAAATAAAAAGAAGAAGAAGACAAGAATGAGTGAAAGAAAAAAGATGTTTTAACTTTCATCTAGCTTACATTAGGTACACAGTCTCACTTATTTCACTTTGTAACCGATAAAAAAAATCTATCGTTAGCAACCATATATGTAGTAGGCTTTTCTAGACATTTGCCGTTTGTGGTGGCCCATTTACTGGTGGTGTTGTGTTGCTTTCGGATTTACTAACCCTGTGCTGTGAGTTCCTTACAATAAGATTCTTTGAGTATCATTGTCGTCCATTGCTGTAACTTATTACGTGTACGGTGTACTATGTAGTCCGTGCATAAAATGATCCTTGTTTAGTCGGGGATTATGGACGTGAGGATGAGGGACTATCACATATTTCAACTGGTATTGACACGTATACATAACTTTCGGCTTTTATTTTTTATTCTTTTTTTAATAATAAAATATCCCCCATCAATTGCTCAAGAAACAAGAAGAGTGCTTGTTACAGGATCTAAAAAACCAATGAACAACAACAAACAAATTTAGCAACACAATTAGCGTCCCTCTTAACCCAGCAACACAATTAGCATCTCTCTTAACCCAGCTAAGTACACATTGGATAAGACCTCTGCTATATAACATTATATAGACCACTTCAACAAATATTAAAACTAAATTTAAAATATCAACATATAATTTGGAATCTCTATCTACGATAACCTTCTGGTGTTTTTCGTTTTGTAAGGCCCAGTGGAAGGCTTCAACTTCGGCTTGTAGAGAACCCTCAATTTTGGAATATAGTGATCATAGGAGTGAAGGTATTTGCGACAACACGTACATCAACATTGAGCTTGACTGCTACAATTTTTATTTATTTATTAATTAATAACATGTCCTAAAATTAGTAGGATTCTAGAAATGACAAAATTTAGTTACAAAATCGGTTGTACCTTTAGGCCACAAACTCACTCAATATCTTTTTATTGGAATTAAATTTTGACAAATCTACCATTGGATTACATCTTCTTCTTATATCTTCCATGTTTACAAAATTTCAAGAAAATCAAAGATCAATAGCTATGTCATCAATATATTTTTAAATTGTAAGTTTTTGTAATTTAAAATTATGTATAAAATATAAGTTTATAGATTATATAGTAAATAATATCCGATTGACATAAAATTTGACATATGTATTAAGAGGGTAAAAAACATGCAATTCAATGGTTAGATTTTCAAAATATGCAGTAATATTTATTTATTGAGTGAGTTTGTAGTCTAAGGTTATAACCAATTTTATAGCTAAACTTTGTCCTTGTAGAAAAGCAATGATGAGGTACTCAATCATGTATGATACTAGGATTGTAGCAATTTTAGGATGGGTCATTAATCTATATATATATATATATATATAACCGAACCTCTGCTGGCACCACAATTTTCCACATCAACATCATTTAAAAAAAAATCTGATTTTTTTTTTCTCTAAAACCCAATAATACAAAAAAAAAAAAATTTCTCCTCCCTCAAACCCGATTCTTTGCCCATCTTCAATTCGACTCCAAGTTTTTGACAAACCTAAAAAAACACACAGTGAAACTTTCAACTACTTCCTTCTCTCTCACTCCAATCTCTATATATCTCTATCTCCAATGAGACCCAGAAAACTTATAAATCAACCTATTGAACAATGAAAAAAAGTTTGCAGAGCTGTAATCCTTGAACAAATAACATTCTTGGATGACAAGGCAGTCTTTTTATTCAATTGGTGATAAGAACACATATTTCTCTCATAAAAATTTATCTGCAGTTTCTGTCCATGCTTTGTGCATAAAGTCTATGATCTGCTACTGGTATGGTATTTTCTGCCCATACCAATTTATATATCTTCTTTTGCTGCAACACAATGTTATCTTTACAACTTCTTTCTCTTCAAAATTTATCAAGGTTCTACTATATTCCAAAACATCTTAGATGAAGGCGGCTCATGCGTGGCCTGGGAAGTAGGGACACGTCTAATTCTATCGTTCTATGGCTACACAATTTATTTATTTGATTTTAACCAAATTTTATCAACGTGTTTCTCTAAAAAGAAAAACACTGTATTTTACCATTATGCAGCTTCTGTTATACATTTTCCTCTTATGAGTGTGTGGAAGAAGATTGCGATGACCATTAAGTATCTCTTTGAGATGGATTTGCTAGACTAGCAGTGGTGTTCATCAGTTGCAATAAGGTTATATCCTCATGCCTAATTCTTTTGTTGTATGTATTGAATATAAATTGGATTTTTTTGGCTTAAGCGTATATTAGATTTAGGGATTAGGTTTGCATGACATATTTAGGGGAATGATCGATTCAATTTTACTTTGAATTAAATTACATAATTTTTTTCGTTCTTTGCTTTTTTTTATTTTTTTTTTTATTTTTTATCTTTCATCCTAATATGTCAATAAGTTTTTAATTTCTAGATTACATTATTCTTTTTTTTTTCAAGTTCCTCTATTTCAGCACCTGTACATCAATCAAGTTCTGTTTCTTAGCTATATCTGTTAGGTATTTGACAAAACGCCTACAAGAGTAACTGTTGTACATGTATTGGAATAATAGAATAAATGAACTGGCATAAACTATTTGATGATGGCCCATGGTCACTAAGCTGCATCTTACTGTTCAATGTGTAATTAAGTCATGTATTTCTCTTAGAATTGCTTCAAATGAGCAATAATTTGCTTTGTTGGCAAATTAAGAAATACGTGACAAGGTCAATACACACACACACACCTACCTTGGTTGACCAGCTCAAATCTTAATGAAATTTGTATATTCCTTTTTGTGTGAGTTATTCCTTAAAATCCAAAGTGAAAAGGTCCATTTACACACACACACACACACACACACACACCTACCTTGGTTGATCAACTCAAATCCTAATGAAATTTGTAGTTTCCTTTTTGTGTGAGTTATTCCTTAAAATTCAAAGCGAAAAGGTCCATTAAGTTAAATTTCTCTCAATCCAACAAAATATGCATTTAATTTCATTAAAAAAAATATTTAGCATTTCTAAGAACTTTCCCGTGCATCGCACGGGTTAGCAACTAGTATAAATAATATATATAAAAATAAACGTGTATGATACTAGGATTGTAGCAATTTTAGGATGGGTCATTAATGAAAATAATATACAAAAATAAATAAATAATTACACTCCCTATCCGAAATTGACGCTCTATTCCAAACTTGCCTTAACATTCGTTTAACCAATTAAGCTAGCTATGTTAAAATCTGTTAAAATATTATGTATATACTAACCTGCTATTTTGCTTGAGGGTAACTAGGTTTCAAAAATTATCCCTCATTTCAAAATGGATTGATTGAAAATTTTAATTTTTAATTAAAGTGTATAAACTATTAATTTAATTAAAATGTATTTTAAAATATTTAGTGTGAACTTTTTAAAATATTGTAAACTTTAAATCATTATTCTAAATTTATTAGTTCTGTTTTTACTAATTAGAGTTAAAATTTGGTAAAGGAATTTAAAAAAAAAAAAAAAAACTTAAAATAGTTAAATTTTGATTAGGGGAGAGTGCTATTTTCTTTATAAAAATAAAAATAAAAAAAATAAAAAAAAATAAAAAAAAAGTTGTAAAGAGATTTGTCAAGTACAACCAGTATCAAAGAGTTTTTATTTTTGATAAATAAGTCAAGTACAACCAGATATCAGGAAAACCAAGCTGATTACAAACACTGATGAAATATGCCTATCATAACGACGGAAAATGCTTACGTTAGATAGGCCAAAGTCATTACAAACTGTACATGATGCTGGAAACTCACACAAGAGAGAACATAAAGGTTATTACCTTCACATTACAGAACCACAAACAGATCCCCCAGCCCCAAAAAAAGGAAAAAGAAACCCAAATTAAAACAGCAATTTAAAGAAACCATGAAGTGTTACATTTTGATTTATTAAACCACCCTGGACCCAGCAACAGGAGCACCACCCTTATGAATGGGATCAGCACCAGTCGTTGCCCCCATGGCATAATCCGTGTCTCTGTAACCAGTGCCATACTTGCTACTGAAGATCCCAGCATGAAGGAACAAAACATAAACCAGTTCGGTGCATGCTAGAATGATTATGAATGCCTCTACCATCTTCAGTCTCCACCCTCTGTACCCTCCTATGTCTATCTCCTTGCAAGCCAAGCTGCAAAATGTCAAAACAATGTGACACTGTGTACGTACCACAATTGAAGAATCAAAATGTGTGTCATATATATAATGTGTGTGCCTAGAAGAACTGTTGAAGAATACAAGCTAGTATATATGTAGAAATTAAATTAAATTAAATTACCCAGCTGCTAGTGCAGTCAGGGCCCATGCCACTACTGATGATGATGCTGCTGCAGCTAGACTGTCATTCCTCCAAGCTCTGATATGGTTTCCACCCAGGAACTTAGATACCACGCCAAGAACAGCAGCCAACATAGCGAAAGTCAAGAAGAACATTGTTGCACCATTACCTCCAAAACCTGTACAGTTTTTTTCCCAAGAAAATATTTATTATTTATTAGCACAAAAGAAGTTAGTCAAAGGGAGTAAGGAGCATCCAAAATTGTGTGTAAGAGAAAGTGAGAAAGAGCATGAACTTACTAGGATGCTTGGTTTGGCCGTTGATGTGCCTGTCAAGACACCAACTAGCAAAACCCAACACAATAAGGTACATGATCAAGTTTAAAAACAACAAAGGAGCTGCTATGTTCCTTCCCACCGTTTGAGCCATATCTTTCTTAGCTTAATTTCTCTTTCAAAAACAAACCCAGAAAAGACCAAACAAACCGCTTCTAGCTTCAAAGAAATAACACACTTGAGATTTTCCTGCTTCCAAGTGAATATATAGGCTATATATATAGAAGAGCAAAGGTTATAAGTCCAGAATACGTGTAAGCCAATCAGGTTTTGCATGTGTACTTTTGGTTACAGGTGTTGGGACACTTGTCAAGTTGGATCTTATCCATGGCAAAAGATCTCTTGCAAACACTTCTTTGTCAAAAGTTTAATCCAGCGGTGCATTATCCAGAGATATCTATAGCATACTTCTGAGTTACACGGTTTACACTGTTGGCCCACTGAATCAGCGGTGTTCAATTTTTTTGATGTATCTTGATGAGAATTTCATTATAATTAAGCTGCACATGAGTTCTGTTCAGCCTAAAAATAGGAAAATAAAATTTTGGTTCTCCAAAAATCTAAATACAATTTCTTTTATGATCTATGATGGTAGTGAATTATAATGTCAATAATACCACTTTTGTCACGTATCAAGCATGATATTTCGAATAAGATATTGTTAAAAGATTTACAAGTATAGACTTAGTTTTTGGTTCTCTTCATTTAAAAAAAAAAATTTTAATTGGGAAATTTGTGTTAAACTGATAATGTATGTCAGATATTGTGAAAAACTTTTTGCGTATAGATTTATTTTTAGGTTCTCTTCTCTTCATTTAAGAAAAAAAAAATTTTAATCATGAGAAAAAGTGATAATGTATGGTTTTGATCATATATATAGCTCTTTAGATTTGATATAGAAATTCTGAGTTTTAAACTGGTTTTTCTGTAGCCAATAATAGCTCCTACTTGGAAGATTTTGTCTAGAGCTCTCTTTCTAGAATGGTCCATGCAGTTCAATGGGCTATAATGGTGAGAGCTGGAAATTTACAAATTTCACTAATATATCGCAGAGTAAATTTCATTAATATATTCTAAAGTTTGGGATAGTATTAACCAAATTTAAGATTTTTCAAAACGGACTAATTTGGTCTTTAAAGCCAACTAAGAGTTAAGTCCTTTTAGATATACACTACTGTAAGTTTCTTTAAAACTTTCTCCCCTCTTTCCGTGTGTGTGTGTTAAAAATACTTAATATTCTCAAAAGAAAAAATAGTGGGTTAATCCCACATTGAAAAATGAGTATGAGTTAAAGAGGTTTAAAACCTTCTCCCCTCTCTCCGTGTGTGTGTGTTAAAAATACTTAGTATTCTCAAAAGAAAAAACAGTGGGTTAATCTCACATTGGAAAATGAGTGTGAATTAAAGAAGTTTAAAGTCTGTGCTGTGTATCCAAGAGTTAGGCTCCTTTGGATATACACTACTGTAAGTTTTTTTAAGACATTCTCATCTCTTCTCATGTGTGTGTTAAAAATACTTAGTATTCTATAAAATAAAATAAAAGTCTCTAAGACATTTGAGAAAATAACTAAATAATTGACTTAACAGTATTTATGGACTAAGTTGAATTTATGGACTAAATTAATCAATTTTAATTTTTTTTTAATCTAATTGACATTAGATCAAACCTCAGGTATATTAATGAAATTTACTTTTATATCTATTATCCGGTGAAAGAAACATTGAGTAGCCAAATATTTTAAAGGAGCTTTCAGAATAAAAAAGAGTTAGTTCTTCTATCACTAGTCCAAAAAGGATACCAAAGGTCCAATGTAACTATCAACCGGAAATGTAATCTCTTCTTTCGCAAGAAGTAGATTAGCTTTGGTCCAACGTTTGTTATTGTTTCTTACTTTAGCCACGATTCATTACCAAATTTTATTTTTAGGTATGCCTCTCTTCGTGATCAAAATTAACTAGATGATTGGCTAATTAATTAGACTGGTTATCAAAGCATTAGAAAGGCCTTAGCTCAAGATCTATGCCCAAGCCCAAGCCCAACCCAATACTACCTACGGTTCAGGCTAGTTGGGGATATCTACAATCTACAATAATTTGGCATGAACAAGGAGAACGAGGGTAAGTTGTGTTTTACCTCATTGCCACGAGTTATGCTGACCAACAAAAAATTTAAAGAGTTCCACAGTTAGCATTTATAAAATAAATAAAAAAAACTGTGGCATAAAAATATGAATTACGTAATCAATATTATCTGAAAGGGCATGATTCTCAATGGTTACTCTATATGAACCTATAAGAGATCAACCAAGACCCTAAGGGCTTCAAGAAACCCTAGTTCAAGTGCAAGACATAGTTCTCTCACTTGTGAATATAGCCTTGCTTGTATATATCCTATCTTCCAACTGTAATCTGTGTGTGTGTGTGTGTATATATTCCCCTCTATAAAATGGACTTAATTAGAACCCATTAACCCGTTCAAATCCAAAAAAAAAAAAAGGGTATTGAGTAATAGCAATACATTTTAGTATGATAAGTTTAAGATTTGTACCCAATTTTGACCCAACACGGGTTGGTCAAATCCATACCCCACTCAACAACAGTACTACATGTTCATCAAGTCTTTATTATAAAATTTCAAACTTAATTTCAATTAACTCATTTTTATGGGTAAGGACCGGGATTCAAGTCTTCAAGAATGAGCTTCACACACATATATACTTAGATTAAGTTAGAGTATAAATTCTATTTTATATAAATAAAAAAATGAAGGGTCAAAATAAAAAAATTTTGAAGCATGCATAAAAGGCTAAATAAAAAACTAAATCAAACATTAATAGCCAAAATGAAAATTTTGAAGCTTAAAAAGCCAAAATAAAAACATCCCATAACATTAAAGGCTAAAAGTATACTTTAGGTTATATTTTACTCTTAAAGCTATCTATATTGTATGATTTTGGATTCGTTTTTTTATTAATTTTTTAGCTTATTTGCTTATGTACATATTTTTAAAAGTCTCAATTTTTTTAAATAAATATAATTTATCCAACTTTTAGCAAATTACATTTTAGCAGAAGCTAATCTAAAAGCACACATAATTTATAGGTGATTTAACTTTATTTTGTATAACATGTATAAGCTTTTTTTTATTCTTCTTTTGTAAAATTATTAGACTTTTATAAAATTAATTATTGGACTATAATTACAGTTTACCAAACGTGCCATTAGGCCTAGACTTTGCTGTTGAGGTATCCTAATGAAGACCTCGACTTTGTGTTGATTTATTTGGAGCTTTGAAATTTTATGCATATTTGGAGAGATATGATTTGTAGTTTGTATTGTTTGTAAATGTATCATAGATGTTTGACTTATATTGTGGAGATTTTTTAGCAAGTTAGGAGAAATGATATGTCCACAACATTTTCACAACAAATCTTAAGTGACAGGTTGTTACTGGTTGTTATTGTTGGGGCAAAAAAGTAATCTTCGTGTTAAGTTCAAATTTGAACCAATAACAATTAACCACCTGTGATTTGTTGTAAAAATATTATAAAAATGTTGTGGATGTAGCATCTCTCTTTATCATATAGATATATTATTTACTTGATCCCCTACAATTTATCTTGAAGGTTCAATTCCACATGCTTTGGACCCTTTTTAGCTCTAAAAAACTGTATCATGATCAACAACAACAAAAAAACAAAAAAAATAATTGTATAGTGGGCAGTATAATTAAAGCGAAAGGCATGGTAAGAGGCTAACTGCTAACCCCTTTCATTGCGTCAAGAAAGGAGATGGTCATAATAATATATATATACTAGCCTCTGAGCACGCGCGTGAGGCTCTTCTATTTTTTGGGTAAGGGTTAATGTAGAGCATTTATTATAATTTGGGATTACTACTTTTTCCAATCACCAAAAAAAACTTAGGGGTGTGATGAAAAATTATTTCACCACACATAATTTGCAAACAATCTTATGATAAAAATGAGTATTATGTGCAATGAAATAATTTTTCATCACACCCCTAGGTTTTTTTTGGTGATTGGAAAAAGTTAGTAATCCCAAATTATAATAAATGCTCTACATTAACCCTTACCCAAAAAATAAAAGAGCCTGTGAGCACGTGCGTGAGCGCGTGCTCAGAGGCTAGTATTTCGTAACTATTATCTATTTTTGCTAATTTTATTTATGCAGTAATCAACATGTTATTGATTGGAAGATGATGCAATAGTTTAGTATTAACCTTTAGGGGAGGAAAAAAAGATCCTCTGAATAAATCTTATAAATAATGCATATATTGAAAATGCATAATAAAATTGTAACAATAAAATTTCTTATAAAATACATGTGATGACCTTTACAAAAGCAATTATGAAGAAGTTGATGGATCAATGTAGAAAACTGAAATATTTACATTAGGTAAAACTGTAAAATAATGCACTACATCTGAAACATGGAATATGTGAACTTATTAATATTATGCCGGCTACGGTGGAGAAGTTGGTAGAGCAATGCTATTTGTTTCACATTCTAATTGCTTTCCAGCAGCATTTGCCATGAACCTATGATACAAAATGTGTTAGTTTGTGTTATTAATAGAGACTTTAAAACGTACATAATAATAATAAGCACAATAAATATCAAGCATAAACTTGTAAAATGAAATATTTGAACTGCCCTTGTGATGATATTGCATAGCTCCATATATGTGAAATGGTCTACTTCAGCTTGGGACTTGAAGAATTATCATTTAACCCATACGCAGCATGACATTTTTAATATTAATTTTGATAAAACAATTGAAAGGGATGCTGATTAAAGATTTCATTAAAAAGAAATATACCTTGTTATCAATGGCCTCCATGTTTAATAATGATTGATCATCCTTCCAATTTTCCCAATGAGTAGTAGGAACAACATGCACTCCATTACTTAGCATAGTGGACTCAATCCTCACATTTGAGTTAGGCATCCTTCCTATTACCAATTAATTGTATACATAAAAAAGATCAAGAAATAAAATATTAAAACGTAGACCGCATAACCATTAAAATTTGTAAATTATTAAAATAAATTTATATGTAAGACAGTTCTTTCCAATTGTTAATTAATACCTATGAGGAAGGGAACAAAACATCCTTATACACAATATTTCTTGTGTGAACACCTTCCTCCTCAGGTATTGTTCCTTTTTGCACCAATAGTTTTATGGTGGATTGAGAGACTCCCCTTGACAACGCCACATATAATTGGCCATGACTAAAAACATGACCAGGAAGATAAATTCCAACGGTTGGAATTGTCTGACCTTGTGCTTTGTTTATTGTAAGTGCAAAGCTTAAACGTACAGGAAATTGTCGTCTGATCATTACAAATGGCAAGTGTACATTTTCTGTTGTCTTCAAAGGGATTCTTGGCAAGAAAACACGTGTACCCGCATATTGTCCAATCAAAATTTTAGCGTCAATTACGTTGTTAAAACATCCATGCCATATCAATCTTGTACCATTACATAATCCGGCTTTTGGATCTATATTGCGTAGCAACATAATTGGAGCACCATTTTTTAGCCTTAATATATGTGGTGGTAAACCCCCTGGAGATATAGAATTTAGGAATTCTTGTTGATATAGATGCTGCGTATCTCCTTCAACCTCATCAAAAGAATGTAACGTAAACTCATCTCCTGGGAACTTAGAAATTATCTTTGCATTAAGCTGTTCAACATCATCATTGATAGGTGTTAGCAAAGCCCTATCAACCATATACCTTGCATCATTGGCATGTTCTTGCAAATTTGGAAAAACTTGATCAATCAAGTTGTATATAGAATGCTAACCCTCCCATTGCATTGCCATTGAAAGGGGTAGTTTAATCAAATCATCCATTATAAATGGTTCATTCCCATCACCAATACGTTGTATATACTCAGCAAACTCTTCATCGTTGATAGATCTCATATTCTGCTTCAAATGTAACACTTTGACATCTTTCCATAATGGGGACTTGACTATGCATGCATCAATCATTTCTGTCTTTGTACCCTTTGGAACAACCGGAAGTACTTGACGAAAATCTCCACCCAAAATTAGCACATTCCCACCAAAAGGTAAATTTACTTCCATAATATCTTTAAATGTTCTATCTAAAGATTCGAGTGCACGTCGATTTACCATTGGGGCTTCATCCCAAATAATTATGGTGGCACGTCTAATAAGTTCAGCTAAGTCTGATTTTTTACTTATTGAGCAAGTAGATGAAGCATCGGGAGTTAAAGGAATCTTAAACCTGGAATGCGCTGTTCTTCCACCAGGGAGTAATGTTGCTGCTATGCCAGATGTAGCTGTGGCAATTGCAACGTGACCTGCTTTTCTCAAGGTTGCCAATATTATGCAATACAAAAATGTTTTCCCAGTTCCCCCTGGCCCATCAACGAAGAATATCATGTTTTCCTTACAATCAATAACTGTCATGATTTTCTCATATGTAACTCTCTGGTCGTTATTCAACTTTTCAATTAAAGTGAGTTCTTCATCTACATTAGGAACAATTAGCTCATCTTGAATGAGTCTGGGTACAGCTGAATCATTGTCACATTCTCCAGTTGATATCGGCAAATCATACTCTGTAATGTGCTTTCCATGTTGCAAGAGTAACGCCCCTAAATCCTTGAGAAGTTTATTTGTACGACGTACCTCTGTTGTAACAGATGTTGATGGATAATCTTCTACCATATATGGGTAAAACTCATTCCACAATTCTCTTACTCCAGTTGGTAGACAAAATACCAATATTGTTGCAAACAATCTTCTTAAAGCTAACGGCATTTGAATGTCTCTTGCCTCAAGTAGACACTGTCGTATGTTGTTATCATTCTCTAGTAAACCAACCCTTTTGTTCAGCTGCTTGCTTAAAAGTTGGATAGGTTATCCCATTAACAGTCAATAAATCATCAAATCCTGTTGGCCCTTTGACATGATTAAGAAGAACACGCAGATTGAACTTCTCTCTATCAAATGGTGAAATAGTATATATCCTGCCCACTACTTTTTTATGAGATCTTCTTCGTGTCCATATATTGTTTTTATAATCCCAACAATAATGCTCAGGAAACTCTCTATATACATAATTTCGTGCATCATGATCAATCATATTCATATAAAAAAATTCAGTAAGCATTGTCTTTTTACTTCGCTCCAAAACATTAGCAATAGGTTCATATGATCTAATGCGTACTTGTTGTCTATCTGGAAGATGAATTTGCAAACGAAAAATGGCAGGGTACATTCGATACATAGGAAAAGAAAATATCTTCCAACATGCCTCTGGAGCACATACCCATCTTGCATCAATGTACTGTTGGACCTCATCATAATTTGGGTCTGGCCTAACTTCCATAGAGACACAATCTGGGCCTTTATACACATATTTATATAAGTACTTTACACTCTTGATACTGCAACATATTTCAACATTAATATGACAATTATATTTCAGCAGTAACCAAGGATTATATGGAACAACCCAAGTGTTGTCTACCATAATCCTGCAATGATCATTCAGTGGCACGGAATTATTAGTATCATATCGTTTGTAAACAGGATATGAGTCATTGCCTTGGTATGTTTCTGGTGAGAAAGGCTTTAGGTATCCTTTTTTACATCGCCCATTTTTCATGCACGGTGATCTTGGATTTTGTACTCCGCAAGGGCCATGTATCATATGCTTCCGTACAGCTTTATGTAACTGAGGTTGTTCCTCCTTACACGGTATTTCTGCCTTAACAACCCGATCATAATCATCTGGATTATGCAATTTATCATCTTCATCGAGAATTATAAGCATGTGTGCATGTGGTAAACCCCTTTTTTGGAACTCAAAGACCTGCACGTATACAATAACTCTTCCGAGAACCCCCTTGACCACGAGATCATCTTTCAATTCTTCAAATTTTGATTTGAAAACTCTTGCAAGCAAGTCTGAACGATCTTGTGCTGTTTGTGCAGGTAAAAGCTCATTTTGGATTTCTTCCCATCCTGGATTGCACGTCATTGTGATGAATAAATCTGGCTTCCCAAACTTTTGAACCAATGACATTGCATCTTGAAATCGTTGGATCATATCGCGCGGGCTTCCCACAAATGATGAAGATAGAATGGTTCTATGTCCAACATTTCCTATATATAAGATGAAAAAGTTGGGGCACTAATAAATATTGATACTAATTCGCTATTAATAAAGTAATGTAAATTTCAAATGTAAAGTTTACATTACCAGTATCACTCAGTGTGGCCGATACCGTACCGGTACCGGCCGTACCGGCCGGTACATACCGTACCGGCCAGTGCACCAGTACCGGTACACTTTTATATTGTACCGGAAAAAATACCGGCCGCGTACCGGCCAATTTCGGGTAATACCGGCCGGTACCGGGCGTACCGGCCGGTACAGAAAAAAGATTTTTTTTTTTTTTGTTGTAATTTTTGAATTTTTTTAAAGGTATAATGGTAACTTATTTACATTAACTTCTTAGTATTATTTATTTTTTTAGTATGCAATGAACAACTAAACTTTCTATTTTTTATATTGTGTTTTTTTTTCTTTTATTTGATACTAAAGTCTAAAATTATGAATAATTTGTTCTGAATTGAGGTAATGTTTTATAATAAACTTTTATATTTACTATAATATAAGTGAAATATTATATGTTTATAAACATGATTCTAGATATTTTGGTGTGTGTGTGTGTGTGTATATATAAAATAGCGGTAAACTCGAAACGGTACACCGGTATTGACCGGTATCCGAAATATATCGTACTGGTGACCAAACCGGTACAGCCTCCGGTACGGTATTGACTTCCTTGGTATCACTCTCTCCTTCATTGAAAGCATCTTGTAGGCCTTGATATAGATCTGCCCTTATAGAATCTTGATTGTGCTTAAACCACCTAAGCTTGTGTGTTTCAATTTTTACATAATTATCAACAACATACTGTTGGGAAAGGCGTCCTCCAAGCCAAATCATTAATAAAGCATCGTCGCGAATCTTCGACATTAGTAAAAATAGATGTATGTTCAGTTATTTTATAATGTAAGCGGCATTTCGAAGTAATAGATTGAAAATAATAAAACTGTTACCTGAAATATGTATGCATAATAATCGCGACATGACACTTTATTTCTATTAGCGTCACGTGTGTTGATGTCCCATCCATATGTTCCAAATGGAAAAAGTATTGGGTACTGCAATGGATCATAAAATCCTGCTGTATCTTGAACATTGATCAAATTACCACCAAAAGTTTGAACCAAAATTTCTCTGCCACTTAAATAACCAGCTTCTTCTCCTCCTACAATAATAGCTGCCACTTGGGAAGTATTGGGAAGGCAATATTGAGGTTGGTTTAAAGGTTGTTCTTTAATAAGGAGTTTACACTGATGTAAATTTGGACTTCGAAATAGTTGACGAAATTTCTCCACAAATGGATTGTGCATGTCTAAGATCCTTTGAATAAGTCGCACAATATCTTCATGAGCTTCTACAGATTGAGACATTCTGCGTTGTATTTCAAGATCGGTGTCATAGATATACAATTGTAGATGCCGCACACTTAGAGGTGTATGTGGTAAAAGACTACCAATTCTATGATAGATGGCACCTTGGGCACGAAATGTATATATTCCTCGACTATTTGAGGCCACGCTTTCATCCACATGCACACCCATTGAGGTAAATGCAAACATGTTGTTGTAAAACTGTATATATTGCCTGAAATGTCTGCCCCGTGGTGTTTGCTCACAAATGAGTTTCATAAATTCAGGACAAATTGGTATATTAGGGAAGGATATTTTTCCATCCTTGCAACACATCGAGGATGTCTCTCGATGGAACAAACGGGCATTACAAAAGTGACATGTCTTTGGTTGTGTTAGTTGGTACCTAATGGTCTCTATACCTTCTTTAAAATCCTTTGCACAATTGTATCTGCCTCGCATACAATTTATTACATATGCAGTACAATCAAATGTGTTGTCAACACCTAATTTTTATTTTGAGGAAAAAATTAGTGGTAAAGAGTGTTATGATAGTTGTGAAAGAAAATATTAAAATTGTACCAAATATTATGTTGTGAAATAAGCAAAATATTACTAATGTTTCGAATATGCAACTTGATAACAAATAATAAAATTGATAATGATAAACATGTAAATTGAAATGAAAATGGTGACATTGAGTGACGAACCTTGTTCTCTATAGCCATCCCCATGATTTTGATCATTTATATTTTCAACTTCTTCAGTTCTCTCTACAGCTGCAATGTAATTATAGAAAATGCTCAATTGGTGTAATTATATATAGAAAATTATGTGAAAGCTCTACAGAAGGATATAAAAATGAAAATAAAAATGGTGGCATTGAGTAATAAACCTTGTTCTCTGTAGGCATCCCCTTGGTTTTGCTCAACAATATTTTCAACTCCTTCAATTCTTTCTGTAACTACAATGTAATAATATAAAATGCTCAATTGGTTTAATTATATATAAAAAATAATGGTGAAAGCTCTATAAATATATTATATAAAACTTACCATTATTAACATCAGAATTTATATGACTTGGTCCAGCCTCAAAGTCATTTGCCATTATAGTTGGATAGGTTGGAGGGAGACCTAAATTTAATATTATAAACATTAACTTAGTAATTTTGTATACATTGACATACAACTAACATGCCAAAAAATATGAATTTTGTATAATCTCACCACTGACTTCTTGCATAGCCCTATGCTCAACTGACATATTGCGTGCCAAGTTACGGATATGTGTAAGACGACGACTTTGTCCAGCCTCGTGATTAGGCGGTATTAGTGATGGGTTTGTTGATGTTGAATTAGAATGTACAACATCTTCTTCATTCAAATTTGTTGGGCCTACCACTAAAATGTGATCACCACCCAAAGTTTGTTGTCTTTGTCTTGCGTAATTGGCACGACGTCTTGCCAATTGAATATTTCTGCTTTCATTGTCTTCTCTTTGTATTCTCAAGCGAGCATAATATCTCCATTGTTCTCGACGACATTCTATGTCATCGGTATTCACCATCGCTGTATTTTGCGAACTCATTCTTACATAGAATTAAATTAAATTTATAGTGGTTGTTGCACATACATACACAATAATGAATAGATTTTTCCTTGTCACAAATAGTGTATTAAAACCTCAATAAAGTGAACTAATTTTGAACAAATTAATCACATGTAAGAATTGTAATAATATGTGTAATTGTAATAAATTTTTAGTAAAATAGGAGAAATAAGTTACACTTATTAAAATTATTAAATTATTATTTGAGGTAGAAGTTTTAAGAATATATTTAAATTTAGGTAATGATTTGTAAAATCAATATGACGAAAATATTATTTACAAAATGTTTACTTTATTTCACAAAATCATTAATTATCCATAAAAAAAAAATGCATGGCTTGCATTTTTGGATTGGGATTTGGATGCTTCTACTAATTTTTACATTAGTGAGTATCTAATGAGTTTTAAACTGACAGACTATCATTATCAATACTTATGTTGTATTTTATAAGGTATGTAACATTTTCTATGGAATAGTAAATTAATAAGCTTTTTGTTAAAGGAAATGTTCTCAAAAAGATCCTAAAATTTAGTAACTATTCATCCACTTTTTTTTTTTTTTTTTTTTTTCTAGTATTGTTGATGTTGTTCTTTTTTTCAAACTTTATGTATGACAGTTACCATTTTTTGTCTAATCCTAAAATGTAGTTTTTTTTAATCCTAAAATTTAGTCATTTACTACATATCCATATCATAAGTAAATAAAAGCTTAAATTGAAAATTTTATGGCAAGAGATACATGTTAATTGTATAAAACCACAATTGTATTTTGAGATTTTTTAAAATAAAGTATTAAATGGTGCTTTAACCTTAACAAAAGGCTAATACCATTGGGAATTAATGATTAGAAGTATCTTCAAAAAAAAAATTGTATAAAAACTTCATGATTGTTTGTTGAAAAGAAAAAATAATAATACTATAAAGTATTATTAAAGGTGGTTTAACAAAAACCCAATACGAATAATAATGAACTTTTATTTTAATTCATCAATGCTGTTCTTCTAAACTTTTTATTGAACAAAAGTACACTAAATGTAGTTTAAGGTCATAGCAGTAGGAACAACATCCAAATTGATGTTTAAAAATTTGTTTTCAATAAAATATTTTTAAAGATAATTCCTAAAAAATTCTTTAAACTTTTCTCATTAAAAATTTCCAAAAAATATTTTGTAAACCAATGCAATTCTCCAAGTTAGTTTAAGCATGGGCTTGAAAGTTGGAAAGCGGAATACAGTTCATGCAGATTTGGCGTTTGCACCTTTCACTTAATGGAGTATGCGATCCAATGAGATCTAAGGAGGTTCGGCACACCCATGAACATGATCTGACCGTTAAGTAAAATAGCTTTCTCTCTATCTCTATCTTTTTTTTTTTTTTAAATCTCTTCCATATTTTGGAAAGAAAAAAAAAGACTTCTACTATAAAACCACTACTATAACTTCTCCATCCATATCCTTATATTTAGGCACTAACATATCTGATTTTGAAAGAAAATAAAAGGCTAAATTTAGTTTCATAATTTTACAGGCAGTTGAAATTGGTTTTTGCTTAGATTTTTTTTTTTTTTTTTGATATGAGAATGGGGTAGTTTTTATTTTTTTAGAATGTGGGATGGTTTCAAGCTTGGTTTGTTGATAGTGTCGTCCAATTGTGGACTTCACGCGCACCACATAGGTGACGCAGATAAAGTTGTGCACTTAAAAAAGATTTGGGCGCAGAGAGATACACTCTTTGTGACCTGTCTTCAACGTTCAGCGTTGTGTTGTAGGCGAGCTTGTTGGCTTATCAGAGAATGTGGGATGGTTTTATATTTTATAGGAACATGTGGGATTTTTTTTTTTTGGATAGAAGGTGGGGGTAGTTTTGGTTGTGTATATGGAGAAGAAACTTTTTGTGATTAATGTTGGAAGGAGCAGGAACGTGTTGTAGTTTTTTCAAGATAGGACTGTGGGTAGTTTAAATTTCAAATATATCAACAACATTTTTTTTTTTTTTGAGAAAGACATCAACCATTTAAATCTGAGAAAAAGGTACGTAACATTTTTTATGAAGTAGTAAATTAGTACTTATGGAAAAAAATTTAAATTGAATTTGACATAAAATTATACAAATGATAAACCACTTTATGTGAGGTTTAATACATATAATAATTCTTGTAAAGTCTCTCACCCGAACTTATCTAATATTCCATCCCAATGACTCCTCAATACAATCCAAAAAATTTGTGTGTATGTGAACCTAAGAGAAATAAAAGAATTAGGGTTAAACCAAGTATTTTAAAAAAAAAATTTAATCAACAAACCAAAGTTAGAATTTAACTCTATCATGGACTCTTTAAAATTTAATCACCACATCATCAACTATTTAAATAAATAACTAAATAAAAAAATTTAAATAAATAACTAAATAAAGAAAAACTAAAAAACTTTAACGCCAAAAACATATACAATGAAGGTAAAAAAAAATTCTTAAAAAAAAAAAAAAAACGTAGAAGGGAAAAAAAAAAGTGAGGAAATAGAAGATAAAGATTTTTAGAATTTAACTCTATTATGGACTCTTTAAAATCTAATCACCACATCATCAACTATTTAAATAAATAGCTAAATTAAAAAAAAATTAAAATTTAACACCAAAAACATATACAATGATGGTAAAAAAAAAAACTAAAAAACATTAACACCATTCATTTCTTAAAAAACTGAAAATCTAAATAGAAAGCTAAAAAAAATTTCTTAAAAAGAAAAAAAAACGTAGAAGGAAAAAAATAAATAAAAATAAAAAATTTAACGCCATTCATTTCTTAAAAAACTAAAAAACTAAATAGAAAGCTTTTCTTAAAAAGGAAAAAAAACGTAGAAGGAAAAAAAAAGTTGAGGAAATAGAAGATAAAGATTTTTTAGAATTAAAAACTTTAATGAAAGTCATTAATAAACCAAAGATAAGAAAACAAAGAGGAACTTGCAAAAGATAGAACCTGAAAATTTGTTGGTTTAATGCTTCTTTTGTAGTATAAAGCAGCCCTGTCTTTAGATCACAATACCTACAACATGGAATGACAATTCATATGAAGGAACCATTCATTTCAAAATTACATTTAAAAAGTAGAGTTAACAGAAAGTCAATCATAAACCAAACAAAAGAAAACAAAAAGGAACTTGCAAAAGATAGAACCTGAAAATTTGTTGAAGCCTCTGACAATAAATATCTTTAATCTGAAGAAAGAGAAATGAGGATGTAGAGCTAAACTAAATGTCTTCAATCTGAAGAAGAATGAGAGATAGAAAGTGTTATAGAAACTGCAAAGCGTACGTGAGTTTGTGGGTTTTAAAGTGTAGGAGTTTTAATTTACATATTTATCCTCGTTAGTTGAAAACTTATAAGTGGATATGATGAGGGTACTTTAGGCATCTAAAATGTGGAATCCAAACAGGGGAAGCCCCTTAAATAGTAGTATAGATATATATATATATATATATATATATACACACTAGCGTCTAAGCACGCGCTCACGTGCGTGCTCAGATGCTCTTCTATTTTTTGAGTAAGGATTAATTTAGAGCATTTATTATAATTTGAAATTACTACATTTTTCAATTACAAAAAAATACCTAGGGGTGTGATTATTTCACCGTACATAATACTCATCACACCCTAGGTTTTTTTTTGTAATTGAAAAATGTAGTAATCCCAAATTATAATAAATGCTCTAAGTTAACCCTTACCCAAAAAATATGATAAGTAGTTTTTATTATTCCCGTTCTATTATAATTAATCTCTATCATTATACTAAGACACACAATTTTGACATTAAAAAAAAAAAAGAACAATATTAAATTTCATATAGTAGGATATTTACACAAAAAAAAAAATGGTCTTTAACAACTACTTGATAGATTGACTACCACTTCGCTTACCCAAATTCATCCAATGTGCTTGCTATGCAATCTAACAAAATTGTTGATATATCACCTAAAAAAAATACAAAAAATTAGAGAATAAGGCTTAAATGTAAGAAAAACAACATACAAAAATAATAGGAGGAAGAGAGAACACCACTTACAACACATACACTAAAATAAATTTTTTTTTTTTTAAAAAGACAAAAATATATGTCATTCCCATTCTTAAAAAAAACTCATTAATTAGAGAAAATATTAAACACTCTTCAAACTGACCAAATAAAAAAATTAAAAAAAAAAGCTTAAAAAAGAAAAGAAAAGATAAACTGAGATAATGATATGGAAATGATAATGATAACAAAGTAAGGAAACCAAATATAGGAAAGCAAATACTGAATAACAACTCATAAAAGAAAATGTAATTTGCTAGATTACAGAGAACTGTGGAATTTAAGGGCTTCTTTGACAACGTACTTGCTTGTGAAACTTGAGGCACCTAGGATTATCAGGTCGTAGATGATGGTTTTTGCCACTACGTCTTCATTGTCTTGCATTATTCAATAAATTCTTAGGAGAGATTCAAGACTTGAGCTTTGAGGGTTTCAACTTTCAAGACTGCTTTTTGTTTTTAGTATTGAAAAGTAGAGAGGTGTGGTGTGCGCGTGCAAAACTGCCAACTGCAGCTATGCCCATCACTGTGTGTTCCTAACTGCCAAATGCCAACATTTTTTGCAGCTTTGGGAGTGTGGAGATTTTGTGGAAAGAATCAGCCTAGTGGAGTCTGTAGTGGACAGGTGGAAAAAAACAGTTTAATGTAAAAATATGGGCCATTTCATTTTGGCAGAAAAAAAAAAAGCACATTTGTGGAAGAAAAAAAAAACAGTTTTATTATTTCTTTTTTCAAAAAAAAAAAAAGAAGAAGTTGTATTAGTACTTGACAATTAACATGAGAGAGAAATGTGGAGGTGAGAGGAAAAACCTTTTTTTTTTTAAAAAAAATTAGCTAAAAATTAGGAGTTTTTAAATTAGTAATTTTATATGTCTAACCCTATTATTTAAACTTTACAAATTGGTCAATTTGAGGGTATTTTGGGTATCGAAATTTATAAGTGGATAAAAAAATTTAAAACTTAACAGGAGAGTGGTCCTATTTTTTAGGCAATGTTTTAGTGGGAGTTAGAATTGCAGTTTTACCGGATTGTCCTTTAATTTTGTCTCTACTTAAACGTAGGGGTGTAGGGGCATTTTTGAACTAAAAAATATGGAATCCAAACAGGGGAAGCCCCTTAAATAATAGTATAGATATATATATATATATATATATATATATATATATATATATATATATATATATATATATATATATCTATACTATTATTTAAGGGGCTTCCCCTGTTTGAATTCTACATTTTTTAGTTCAAAAATACCCCTACGCCCTTACGTCTAAGTAGAGATAAAACTAAAAGACAATCTGGTAAAACTGCAATTCTAACCCTACTAAAACATTGCCTAAAAAACAGGAACACTCTCTTATTAAGTTTTAAATTACTTTATCTACTTTTAAATTACTTTTTCAAAATAAAAATGATATATATTAGTTTTTATTTATTTATTATTTATTTTGTTTTTTTATGTGATATGTGACAGTTTTTTTTTTTTTTTTTTAATTTTTAAGGAAACTGTGGGGGGCAAAAAGATCCTGATGGGAACGTGGGCCTTTTGGGCCGTGTTAAGGAAGGCCGACCTGATCCTGGGTTTAGAAATTGTTAGTACTATGGGTCGGCCCATACGCCGAGGATCCGAGGATCCAGCCGAGGGCGAACTTACCCTCGGATGAGCACCGAAGAACTCGGGATTTCATAGTAAAGGTTAGGGGATGACACAGTTAAGGCCAATGGTTAAAAGGGGTGAACCCTAGAACGCCCCAGAAGCACCGGTGTTGAAGAAATGTCAAAGATAAAGGCTGCTACCTCCACATTAAAAACCCTGCACCTACCACCCTGGCCGCATTTATGGGGAAGTGACACCTGAACAGTGGAAGAGAAACTTCTGGTTACTATTCAAAGGCACTGAGAAAAGAAATATCTAGTCTAAGGGGGAGGTGGGGCAACACGTGTACAAAGTGTTCAAAAGAGGAGTATTTAAGGAGAAACCTGGAATAGAAAAGGGAAGGACTTTTTGTAACCTAAAAAGAAAGAAAAGACTAAGAAAGGGATATAATATAAGAACAATTTCGGCTTACGTCCGAGGAGGCTAATTTACAATATTCCTTATTGTTTCCAAGTATTCGAAATCCTTAGTTTGTCATTTAATCCCCACATACTTCTAACCAGGGTTTCAAGCCCACACTCTACAAATTCATATTGATTAAGGATCAATGGGCCCGGGCCCGTAATCGTTCTTGGGGCCAGTGCAATTGTGCACTTACAATTGGCGCCGTCTCGTGGGGAATCTAGTCTAGAAGAGGTAGGGATATTATGGCAGGCTTAGGCTCTCACCATGCAGAGTCACAAGGATCACAACCGGAAGATCATTTCCAACGTCTTGAACATCGTAGGGATCGTGAGGGAAGCGTCCATACAGAATACCCAGGTGCTAGCCATACTCATGGAGGGGGTAGCACTACCCATGATGAGGGTTCTAAATCCATGCAGAGGGAAATCAATCGTTTGAAGAGGAAGTTACGCCGCGCGAAGCGTAAGGTTTCCCCGTCCTCGTCTAGTTCTTCCTCAGAGAAGGATAGGGGAGTTGGGTACAGTTCAAGGTCATGTTCCCCCACCAGCGCAACATCCTCCGGTGAGGAGGACGACCGGCCAACCCGCAGACGTAAGAAGCTTCGTTCTAGGGGCTTAGGCAACGATACCATGAGTAGGGCGTTGCACCAACTCTCTAAATCTCCGTTTTCACGGAGGATTGAGAGGGGGAGGCTTCCCAGGAGGTTCACCCAGCCCACCTTTACCATCTATAATGGCCGGACTGATCCGGTGGAGCATGTGAGTCACTTCAACCAAAGGATGGCAGTGCACTCTCACAACGAGACTTTGATGTGTAAAGTCTTCCCCTCCAGCTTGGGACCTGTGGCTATGAGATGGTTTAACGGTCTCAAATCGGGATCTGTAGGGTCATTTGGGGAGCTAACTAGGGCATTTGCTTCGCGGTTCATTACGTGTAGCAGAGTCCCTCGGCCATTGGACTCGTTGCTATCCATGGTCATGAAGGAAGGGGAGACACTGAAAGCATACTCCGACAGATACTGGGAGATGTTTAATGAAATAGACGGCGACTTTGATGAGGTGGCGCTTAATACCTTTAAGGTGGGCCTCCCTACTGATCACGACCTGAGAAAGTCTTTGACGAAAAAGCCCGTCCGCAAAGGTACGCCGTCTTATGGATCGTATTGATGAATATAAGAGGGTAGAGGAAGACCAAAGCAGGGGAAAGGAAAGGAGAAGGTTATCCCGCAGAGAGAAGGGATTTCGTGCCTGACAGATATCACAACAAGCCGAGGAGGGATTACTTCGGACAATCCGGCTCGGCAGACCCCAGTCAGTAAATACCGTGTTCCGAGAACCAAGGCATCGCTTATTAGAAAAAGTTCGTAAAGAGCCCTTCTTCGATGGCCCGGCAAGATGGCAGGGACCCCGCTAGAAGAAATCAAAACCTTTTCTCGTCGCACCATCAGATGTGGGCCACACTACCGAGAACCGTCGGACCCCGTGGAACCATCTAGAGCAGCTCTCGTCGGTGAGGGAAAGTTAAAGCAAAGACTTGTGTCACCCACCGGGCAGTCACCAAGTTGGTTCAAACAATCGTAGGAACAGCTTCATCTCGGCCACGCATTGGGAACAATTAATGTTATCTTCGCCGCACCTGTAGGACCGGCTCAGTCCCACTAGGGTTATGGCGGTTTCCCATCCGCAAAGCCGAGGATGTGGGTAGCAGGCCGAAGAGATTAAAGAGCACTTTACCCGTCTTGGGTTTCTCCGAGGAGGATAAGGTAGGGACTATCCAGCCCCATGACGATGCTCTTGTGGTTACCCTCGAATAGGGAACTATGATGTGAGAAGGGTGATGATAGATCGTGGCAGCGGTGCGTATATCATGTACCCCGATCTATTTAAAGGGCTAAGATTGGAGTTGGAAGATTTAACCCCTTATGACTCCCCACTTATAAGCTTCGAAGGAAGGGCCGTTATGCCGAAGGGACAGATCCGTTTACCCGTTCAATCCGGCACCGAAACGGTTGAGGTAGATTTCATTGTGGTTGACGCGTACTCTCCATATACAGCCATCCTCGCCAGCCATGGTTGCACGCCTTGGGAGCCGTCTCCTCTACCTTACATGTTAAGGTGAAATTCCCCTCGGGGAGCATGTTGAGGAAATCCTCGGCAGCCTGTGTAGTGGCTAGGCAATGCATATCGGCCGCGGTGCTTCGTCGCCGAAATTGAGTCATCAACCTTGCCCATCCAGAGTCATAGCAATTAACAGCTCCGAGGCACCCGGAGCGATGACAGGAGACGAGGCTATTTGTGAGGAGTTAGAGAAGTTTGTAATAACAGATGATCCAGAGAGGTTTTTCCAAGTTGGCATACTTTTGCCACACCAAGAGAAGATGGAGTTGTTGAAATTTCGAAAGATAATTTAGATGTTTTTGCGTGGGACCCCTATGAGGCTCCGTGCGTAGATCCGAACTTTATTTGTCATCGTTTAAACGTCAATCCCGCCATTGTTCCGAGGAGGCAGCCACCTCGGCGATCTTCCCGAGAACATTCGAAGCCGTGAAGGAAGAGGTTCTTAAACTCAAAAGGGCGGGGGCTATCAAAGAGGTTTTCTACCCCGAATGGTTGGCTCATACCGTTGTTGTTAAGAAGAAGAACGGCAAGTGGAGAGTATGTGTGGACTTTACCGATCCGAACAAGGCCCGTCCTAAAGATTCGTTCCCAATGCCACGGATTGATCAACCGGTAGATGCTACCGTTGGACATCCTCGGATGAGTTTCTTGGACGCCTTCCGTGGTTACCACCAAATTCCCTTGGCGTTAGAGGATCAGAGAAGACCGCTTTCATTACTCCAACCGGAACTATCATTATAAGGTCATGCCATTTGGATTAAAAAATGCCGGGGCTACTTATCAAAGAATGATGACCCGAATGTTTGAACAAAGAATCGGGGAAAACCATCGAAGTGTACGTGGATGATATGGTGGTGAAGAGTAAGACAATACCTTCACACATGACAGATCTGGCCGACACCTTCCAGATGCTAAGGAAGTATAAATTGCGCCTTAACGCCTCCAAGTGTTCTTTTGGCGTGGGATCTGGGAAGTTCTTGGGATTTATGATTACTCATAGGGGCATAGAGGTAAACCCAGTGCAAGTTAAGGCTATTCAGAATTTGCAGCCGCCTAGGAACCCAAAAGAGATTCAGAAATTGACTGGAATGATTGCTGCGTTGAATAGATTTATTTCTCGGTCAGCTGATCGGTGTCGTCCTTTCTTTCAGTTGTTGCACAAGTGGAAAGGGTTTCAATGGACCGAGGACTGCGAATTAGCTTTCCAACAGCTTAAGCAATATCTTTCTCGGCCACCTATTTTATCTCGCCCTGAAGTGGACGAGGTTTTATTCGCTTATCTGGCCGTGGCTATTCACGCGGTGAGCTTAGTCCTTATAAGGAATGAAAGCGGGGTACAGAGACCGATCTACTACGTTAGTAAGTCCTTGAATGAGGCCGAGGTGCGCTATCTGCCCTTGGAAAAAGCACTTCTGGCTGTAGTCCACGCCACGCGCAAACTTCCTCATTATTTCCAATCTCATACTGTGGTTGTTTTGACCCGCTTGCCTCTTAAGGCCGTGTTGCGTAGTGCCGATTACTCGGGGTGGCAAAATGGGGAACCATTTTGGGAGCCTTTGATGTTAAATACAGGCCTCGCACATCGGTAAAGGGACAGGTCCTCGCTGATTTGGTGGCAGAGTTTACTGAACCATTGTTAGAAGAAACTTCAAAAGAAGCACACATGGGTGAAAAATCAGTTGGTGTGATCACAGACGTATCGCCCTCGGTTTGGAGAGTTTATGTGGATGGGGCTGCTAATCAAAAAGGGTCTCGGTGTTGGACTTGTTCTAATGTCCCCCGAAGGAATTGTCTTCGAAAAATCTTTGAGATTGGCCTTCTCGGCTACTAATAACGAGGCCGAGTATGAAGCGTCCTTAGTAGGCATGCAAATGGTACATAAGATGGGTGGCAAGGAAATCCACGTGTTCTCGGACTCTCGCTAGTGGTCGGCCGTGTCATGGGAACCATGGAGGCTAGAGACCCCGTAATGTGAATATTTGGCCCAGTCAAACGCCAGGCCGAATTTGACTCCTTTGCCTTAGCTCACGTTTCTAGGAGTGGAAACACTCATGCATTCCTTGGCTACGTTGGCAACATCCTCGGCTCAAGGTTTACCAAGGGTTATCCTCGTTCAGATTTGGTAGAACCTTCTCTTGTAATCGCTAACGCACCTCGCATCCATCTAATAAGGCTTGGTCCTAGTTGGATGGATTCGATCATATCTTTTCTTAAAAATGACATTCTTCCCGAAGCCAAGGCCGAAGCGAAAAGTTACGTCGAAAGGCGCCGCGTTTCCGGTTGTCCGAGGACCACAAGCTATACAAACGATCCTTTTCAGACCGTACTTGTTGTGTGTACACCCCGAATCAACAAGCATTGTTGGAGGAATTGCATGAGGGAATTTGTGGGAGCCACACTAGGGGAAGGTCCTTAGCCCATGCAGCCCCGACTCGTGGTTATTGGTGGCCCAATATGCAGAGGAGGCTCGTGACTATGCCGTAAAATGTGATCAATGTCAGAGGTTCGCCCCTAATATCCACCAACCTGGAGGGGTTCTTAACCCTCTCTCCAGCCCTTGGCCTTTCGCACAATGGGGCTTGGACATTGTAGGGCCATTTCCGAGAGCTGCTGGCAACAAAAGATGGCTGCTCGTGGGAACAGACTACTTCACTAAATGGGTTGAAGCTGAGCCTTTAGCCAATATACGAGATGTCGATTCCAAGAAATTTATATGGAAAAATATTGTCACTAGATTCGGAATACCACACACACTCATCTCTGATAATGGTGTCCAGTTCGATAGTAGGGCTTTTAGGAAGTATTGTGGTGACATGGGTATCATAAACAGATATTCCACCCCAGTTTACCCTCAAGGAAATGGACAAGCCGAGGCAGTTAACAAGGTCATAGTTAACGAGCTCAAGAAGAGGTTGGACGATGCGAAAGGCAGATGGGTAGAAGAGCTCCCTCATGTCCTGTGGACATATCGGACCACACCGCGCAGGTCCACTGGAGAGACGCCATTCTCTATGACTTATGGAGCCGAGGCGGTGATACCGCTAGAATCTGGTTTTCCTACTTTAAAGACAAGTTCTTTTAGCCCAGAGAATAACCAGGGACTTCTAGAGAAAGATCTTGATTTACTTGAGGAACGGCGTGAGGCAGCTATGGTCCAATTGGCTTATTATCAGCAGAAGCTAAAACGAGGATATGAAGCCCACGTGAAGCTAAGGCCACTTGCACCTAGTGATCTTGTATTAAGGAAAGTTGTAGGCACTTCTAAGAACCCAGCATGGGGTAAGCTAGGACCTAACTGGGAAGGCCCCTATCGCATTGTTTCAGTAGCAGGCATAGGGTCATATAGGCTAGCTGATCTAGACGAACGAATTGTTCCACGTCCATGGAATGTAAATAATCTTAGAATGTATTATTATTAATGAAATGAGCTTTTGTCAGTTTGTATTTCAAAGTTATGAGTAGCTCTGACGCTCGCAATTATCAATTTTAAGAATCAAACAGAAACTTGGTTAAGTGCAGTCCTCGGACCACAAATCTTGTGGAAATTGATGTCTTATCATTTGTTAAACAGAACCTTAGTTATGTCGGGTCTTCGGACCTCCTACTTTGGGAAAATTAACATTTGAAGTTACAATTTTAAGAATCAAACAGAAACTTGGTTAAGTGCAGTCCTCGGACCACAAACCTTGTGGAAATTGATGTCTTATCATTTGTTAAACAAAACCTTAGTTATGTCGGGTCTTCGGACCTCCTACTTTGGGAAAATTAACATTTGAAGTTACAATTTTAAGAATCAAACAGAAACTTGGTTAAGTGCAGTCCTCGGACCACAAACCTTGTGGAAATTGATGTCTTATCATTTGTTAAACAGAACCTTAGTTATGTCGGGTCTTCGGACCTCCTACTTTGGGAAAATTAACATTTGAAGTTACAATTTTAAGAATCAAACAGAAACTTGGTTAAGTGCAGTCCTCGGACCACAAACCTTGTGGAAATTGATGTCTTATCATTTGTTAAACATAACCTTAGTTATGTCGGGTCTTCGGACCTCCTACTTTGGGAAAATTAACATTTGAAGTTACAATTTTAAGAATCAAACAGAAACTTGGTTAAGTGCAGTCCTCGGACCACAAACCTTGTGGAAATTGATGTCTTATCATTTGTTAAACAGAACCTTAGTTATGCCGGGTCCTCGGACCTCCTACTTTGGGAAAATTAACATTTGAAGTTATTGTTCTAAAGAATCAAACAGAAACTTGGTTAAGTGCAGTCCTCGGACCACAAACCTTGTGGAAATTGATGTCTTATCATTTGTTAAACATAACCTTAGTTATGCCGGGTCCTCGGACCTCCTACTTTGGGAAAATTAACATTTACAAGCTACAATTTTTAAGAATTAAACGAAAGATTGCTTAATATTTATCTTCGGACTACGACTTTGATTAAACTTAACATCATATTGAGTATGGATGTTAATACGTTACTGTTTATTAACTCGGATCGTAAAGTTAACTTCTGATTGTGTAAGGAATGGTCCTCGGATCTTACATCTTACTAGAAACAGAGCTACGCATTACAAGGGTTTAATCGTTATATGAGGCCCTCTCTTCTTCTTATGAGGCCCTCTCTTCTTCTTAATCGAGGCATTGTTCAAATGAATTAACCATGTCACCTTGTATTAAATCTTTAATAATATACGCATGATTATGTGGAAGTTATGATTGTGCAATCCTTGGAGTTAGATTTTTATACTCTGAGAAACTTTTGATATGACTTAATGGGAAACTTTTGTAATAAGTACAAAAAGAATAAAGTAAAAACAGATACAATCCAAGTGAAAAGTAAACGAAATCGTTCTTCATTAATCAGTTGAGCATGCATTACAATATATAATTCAAAAACAAAAAAAAAAAAACAAAAAAAATGGAAAAAGAGAAGCCCTAAGCTAAGTCCTAAGCTGTTGGAGGAGGATCTTGCTGAGAGGTACTAGTGCCCTCGGTCTTTCTCAACTCCAGCTCAAAAGGAGTCATAACCTGCTTTCCTTTATCCGCTGTCTTTGTTGGAAGGACGTTGGGTTCCACTGTCTGGTTCAAGTCCTTCTCTGCATCCACTCCTCCTTCCTTTTCTTTATTGGAACCAGGAGGTTCTGTAGGATCAGGAATTTGCTGTGGGACCACCGGAGGTAGAGCAGGAGGAGTTGTCTCGGAGATAGGAGTAGCAGCAGGAGCCTCTTCAATCTCCTGTATTTCTAGGGGAAGCCAAACATTCTCAGACCTCCTCAAATCCGAAGATTGGGGAACTCCTGCTACGTTTAAAGCTTCCCCCCATACTTTTTGACAGTATTCACGGCATAAAGCCGCGAACTCCTCTCGTCACCGCTCCTCTCGTGGCTGCTACCCCTTCATCGAAACTTGCCTCGCTTGCGCTTGAAGAGAGAATTGGAAGGAGCTGGCTTCTTCCTTCATTAGAGCCAGTTGCTTCTTCAGATCCGAGCACTCCCTTTGAGCTTGGGAGAGTTCTTCATCTCTTTCATGAAGGAGCTTGCGCTGTCCTTCTATCTGGGTCTTCATGGTCTTCAAGTTTGACTCGACCCCATTTTTCTCTCTCCTCAGATCAGCCACCTCCGAGGTCAACTTCTCATTCGCAGCAAGGGCTGTGCCCAAGGACTTCTCAGTTTCCATCCTGATTTCGAGCTCAGTCCTGGCTATTTTCCGAGTGTCTTCAATAAACTTCTCAGCTACGAAGACCTCCTGAATAGCCTGTAGTAAAGTATGATGGAGTTAGGAACAGTAAAAAAAAAAAAAAAAAAAAAAAAAAAAAAAAAACAAACTTACTTATAAATATTGTTAAAAGGAGAAACACTTACCAGCGCTAAGTCTCTTTTTAGGGAGAGGAATAGTTGTGGCTGGCCCATTTTTTCCAAGGTCTCCATGTCCTTGGGCAGCAGGAGAGGGCGTTCCAGGACCTCGGCCAGGTGGTGGGCGTGGCCTTGTTGAACCGCCCTTATACTGGACTGGCAGGAGATGGGAGCGCCGTCCAGCCTTAAATCGGGGGACCAGGTGGTCGGTGCTCGGCGCACTTCAGCCTCGTCCCTAATTTCCCCGATTTCAACCGAACGGGCTCTACCCTTGCCCTTGTCCAGCTTCTGCTGCTGGGCCGGTGGGAGTTGTTGGCGTGGTTTCTTGGGGTCTTTATTAATCGTCCCCTCATTATCCCCCTTCCTCTTCTTCTTGGGATCCTCGGGCCGGCGCTTTGGCTCAGCTGGAGGAGGAGGAGGAGGTAAAGCTGGGGGAACTTGGGACGTTCCCGTTTTCTTTTTCTCTGCAACCTTAGCAGCCCTATTGGTGAGGAGACCCTCCATTCTTCCCATGTCTTCTTCTAATTCGTCTTCGGGAAGGGCAACCACAAACCCTGCAATTCCAGAGGCCTCGGTGGCTTCTTCCTCCTCGTCGGAAAGTACCACAAACCGGTTCCCGCGAGGTCTCTCGGTGTCTTCGAGATGGAATTGGTCTATCTCGTCGTCAAGTGTGTGTGAAGAAGACACCGCTCTTCGGAACGACGCTTGCTTGTGAGTGCACGGCGAGGGGGACCGCCGCTATCGGCCGGTTGTACAAAATGGTGTTAGGAGCGTCCGGAGGTCACGGTCGTCCAAAAAGTGGGGCCGAGCTACGTTTATCCTCTTTCGTCTTCGGCCGCCCGCAATTATGGCGTTCTCTATCTCCCGGAAGTCTTTGGAAAGGGGGTGTACCCAAGAATAAGGTGAGCAGCCCGAGTTGTAGGTCTTCACTAACGAACACCTCGGAGCGAAGTACCCGGTTTAGATCCGCGATGTTACGTTGACTCAGACGAGGACGCACGTGTTGCTTATCTGCAAAAAAGACGTCAAAACAAACAAACTTGGTCAGATTTACATAGATGTTTAACAAATTTAAGTAAGTACGAATACGCATTTCTGTGTGTGTGTTAGGAGAAGTTGTGTCGTGGGGAGATTAATCCTACGGCGTCGCACCTGGATCCCCCCACTCAACTGGGCAGTGGAAGCCGTCGTGCCAGTTCCCAGACACGATCAAGTAGTCGTCCTTCATGCCTTTGTTTGACTTGGGCAGACAGGAGATTAGCCTAACGGTGCTGGACCGAGACTTAATATAATAACCTACCTTAGAAAGTTTATGGGACTCATATAGGAACACGACATCGTGCCATGTGAGGTTTAAACCCATTTGCTCGTTTAGAGCATCTACACTACCCAACACTCTAAAAACGTTTGGGAGGCATTGATCGGGACACAACCGGTAGTTGCGAAGGTACTCCCTTGTTACAGGTTTCATTGGAAGGGTCATCCCACCCTCTATAAAGGCTATCATAGGAATGATAACCTCTCCCTCCTTCTTTGAACCGGCCACGGCTGTTGCCGGGCAATATTCTAACCCTACGTCGCTGGGAATACGGTATTTGGCTCTAAAGCCTTCCATCCCAGCGGCGGTATCAACTAGACACTTGAATTTTCCCATTACAGAGGAACGATAGACTAAACTCTAAAAGGGATAGTGTTTGTAGTGATAGCCGAGGACAAATATCAGGGAGAAAAAGGTTAAGAATAGGAGCAAGAACTTACAAGGTTGAAGGAGCTCAAATTTCCACGGTTTTCTGCAAGTAAGGAATGATGGCTGATGTCTTGATGGGATTACCCCCAGAGGAATTAAATGAAGGCGCAGGTTCCCGAAGCGTCACGACGTGCGAAAAGGCGGCCTCGAAATTATATTTGTCCCGCCTAAAATTTCGTGGAGTGATGAGGGCCGTTGGATGTCCATCTCACCGTTGAACGTGAGGGACAAAACGTAACTGGCAGTATTAAATACGCGCGTTGTTCAAAATAAAACCGCCAAATGGCATCTTCTGGGACGCGAAACGATTTCCACACGTGCCGTTACTCACAAAATGATTGGAGTAGGTTCTCGTCGGATCAAAACCCTATTTTTCTCCTCGGACGTTGAAAATTAGAGTTTTGAGGGGCTATTGTGGGGGGCAAAAAGAACCTGATGGGAACGTGGGCCTTTTGGGCCGTGTTAAGGAAGGCCGACCTGATCCTGGGTTTAGAAATTGTTAGTACTATGGGTCGGCCCATACGCCGAGGATCCGAGGATCCAGCCGAAGGCGAACTTACCCTCGGATGAGCACCAAAGAACTCGGGATTTCATAGTAAAGGTTAGGGGATGACACAGTTAAGGCCAATGGTTAAAAGGGGTGAACCCTAGAACGCCCCAGAAGCACCGGTGTTGAAGAAATGTCAAAGATAAAGGCTGCTACCTCCACATTAAAAACCCTGCACCTACCACCCTGGCCGCATTTATGGAGAAGTGACACCTGAACAGTGGAAGAGAAACTTCTGGTTACTATTCAAAGGCACTGAGAAAAGAAATATCTAGTCTAAGGGGGAGGTGGGGCAACACGTGTACAAAGTGTTCAAAAGAGGAGTATTTAAGGAGAAACCTAGAATAGAAAAGGGAAGGACTTTTTGTAACCTAAAAAGAAAGAAAAGACTAAGAAAGGGATATAATATAAGAACAGCTCTCGGCTTACGTCCGAGGAGGCCAATTTACAATATTCCTTATTGTTTCCAAGTATTTGAAATCCTTAGTTTGTCATTTAATCCCCACATACTTCTAACCTGGGTTTCAAGCCCACACTCTACAAATTCATATTGTTTAAGGCTCATTGGGCTTGGGCCCGTAACTGTTCTTGGGGCCAGGTGCAATTGTGCACTTACAGAAACCATGGGTGGGTTTTTTTTAAAGAAGGTGGGGTAGTTTTATTTTTTTACAGAACTTGGAATAGGCGTTTTTTAATAGAAAACCGTAAGGTAGTTTTTTTTAGAAGGTGGGATGGTTTTTTTAGGAGAAAGTGGGGATTGTGGACAATTTTTATTTTTTTATTTTTTTGTTATTAGTTTTTGTTGATTTACAGTTTTAACCTTATTTTTTATTTTTTAGGAATAAGAATAAGTTAATTAAATTAGGAGTATTTTTGTAAGTTGAAAACATAATAACTAACTTTTTGAATCTTCTCAATATATAAAGAAGATAAATAAAATAAAAAATACAATTTTTTTTCTACAAAATAAGACCACTAACAAAAAAAAAAGTCTCATCGCACGCGCGAAGCGCGTGTGATGAGGCTAGTATATATATATATATATATATATATATATATATATATATATATATATAGAGAGAGAGAGAGAGAGAGAGAGAGAAGCATGGAATCTTTTGCTTCATCGAGAGCATTCCCACTTCCCAGCCCTTCTCATTCTCCATTGTTAGTTGAAACTAACATCATGTAGATTACATTTGTAATTTTGCAAATAACTGCCTCTACTTTATTTTGAATCTATGCAAAAAGGTAGAAAAGACTTTTTGAAGTTTGTTTCATATGCTAGCCTTTGAGTTCAAAATTGTGGTTACGAAGGAGAAACATGAAAATGCCTAATCAGAACAGCGAAAAAGTTAAGCACCATATGTATCTCTCTGCAAGATAATTTATTACTTCTCTATTGTTTCATAATACAATTATATGTCCAGGAAATCCTTATTTTACCATGGCTTTGATTTCAACTGAATGTTAAAATGTCTAGTCTGCAAATCATGCAAACATAGCACATGCATAGGTGGTTCACAATTTAGCATACTTCCTGATCCTTTCAGCGTCATCTATTAAGTGCTCCGGCATTGGCACGTTAGAAAGAAGAGTAACCCTAGATGATGCTACCAAGGATATTCTTTGTGAGTTTGAAGGATCAATATTCCAGAGTTTCACCTCCCACACCTGCTCAAAATTGACATCATTTGAACTATAAGTCTTATTAGCATAAACATATATACTCCAAAAAGTGTAAAGGGGGAGAAGGAAAACTGAAGATATTGCTTGGTTTTTCCAGAAAAGCTTGTAGTAGTTTGGTTTTATGTCATAGGAAACCCAGTTTTTCAATATGTGCTGGCTAATGGATATATGGAATTGCTATTAATAAAATAAAATCAATAGCAGGAAAGGAGGGGGAATGCATATGGATAAATGAAAATTACAGTACTAGTGTCTTAGAATGCATCTTGCAGTAAAGAAGATTCTCATTGGAATGAGCTGATTTCCATATTGGAAATTAGCCATAATTCATAATTAAAAGTAAAAAGAACAAAATTTAGGTAAAATATCTAAAGTGTTGTGTTTTAGATTTCTCAATTAAATTTAACCATATAGTTGTATTTACAAATAAATCAGATGATTGAAATAATTATCCTGACCTTGTTTTGCATTTGTTAATAAATCCATGTATTCGAATTTAATTGGAAATTTGCACCTAAGAAACTACAACTAAGTTTCACCCTTAAAATATGTATCAATTAGTTGAGTGATACAAGAATTTTTCCCAACTGTGATATGTTGTTATTAAAGCATAATAAAAATTGCGTTAATGGTTAAGTCATTTCAAAATGTTGTTCCAAACACAACTCGTGAACTTATTCATTTGTCCCTTAAAAATGACCGTGAAAAAAATGTCATAAATGTTGATTTGCATATATACATCAATCTGACAAGTCAAAATGTACAAAATATTTGTGGAGGCAAAGAATTAATAATTTTTTTTTTAAAAATATTTTTTGATATTGGGAAGTGGTGTTCCAACTTTGGGCTCGATTATTCCACACTTTGCCTAGAAGATAAAGCCGGAAATCCAGTGGGGCAATAGTATGATGATTGAAGGGAAGTCATTCGAATGTTCAATAGCCAAGTGCCAAATTAAAGCATATATTATGTAGGGACTGAGTCTAATCTAAAATGAGCCACCTGCATGGTTTTGCCAACATTAATAGGTGTAGCCTCTGCAAACACATGATCACCAAGATGAGCAGGCTTCAGATGGCTAATGCTGAGCTGAACACCAGCTACTCTCTGATAACCTGAAGCCATGACGGCTCCTAAGCTTGCCAGAGCCTCAGCTATCAATGCTGATACACCTCCATGTAGCCTCTTGAATGGCTGTACTTTTTTCCAAAAAAGAAAGAAAACAAACTACATAAGAATTATTAATTTCTGACTTTCATTAGCAAATTAATGAATTAGAGAGAAAGAGTGGTGACCTGACAACAAATGTCGGTAAGATGAAGGTGGCCGGAAACTTTTTGTGGCGAGAAGTCTTCAAACTGGAAACCCAACACATGAAGCGGAGCATCGAGATCTGCAGTCATGGACGATAATGATACTATTGCTGCTGTTTTCTTTTCCTCCATTCTGCATTGATAATTATTGTCTCTCTCGTTAAGCTAATCAAATATTTCTCATCTCATCATGTGCAAAAAAATTTGACTTCTCTTTCTTATAACTCATTTTGGTGAAAAAGTATTTTATATTAATAATATCATGTTATTCTAATTAAAATTCATTAAACAAAAGACATGTGTGCAAAAATAACTATCCATTAATACATGTCTTTCATTTGTTAGTGAGTTAGTTATTTTTTGCTGACATATCTCACGCTTATTAGATTTTGATACCTTAATCTGGTATCTTTTAATACTAAATAACTTCTCCATATTTTTTTAGAGGGTTTTAACTAATGACGCTCCTAATGATACATTCTCCTTATTGATATGTGACTTGTGATGTGATGACTTGTTTTTCGAGGTGTCAAATTCTCAGTAGTTAACCCAGTTCAGCAAATAAATATAAGCTGTCTTTTTGTTTTGGTATGTGAAAAATTGTGATGTGATAACTTGTTTTTATTAAATACTAGCATTATGCCCATGCTATGCATAGTTTAGTCAAAATCCATATGTAAATAATTTTTTAATTAATTTACTTAAAATTAAATAATAAAATAGATAATATATAAATGAATAGTTTTATAATGAATGCATATTGTGTGAGACTATAATAATAATAATAATAATTGAATGGAAGATAGTAGAGATACTTTAAAAATATATATAAAAGGATTTTGAACAATACATTGAACTTTAAGGCTCAAAATCAAAATTTTTTTTTTGGAGAAAAACTTAGAGTTAAGACCTTGGTAATAAGTTTGTATTGATAATTGAAAAACAATCTAAACAACAATTTGTATTATTTGATCTCATCCTCTATCTCTATATTATTGAAAAAACAAAATAAGTCAACAATATATATATATATATATATATATATATATATATATATATATATATGTGTGTGTGTGTGTGTGTGTGTGTGTGTGTGTGTGTGTGTGTGTGTGGGGTTTGATAATGACCACAGTCATATTTATAAAAATTTGATTTTATAAGAAAAAAACATGTTAAGTTAATAACAAAGTTGTATCCATCATACCTTACATTTTAGCTTAGTGGCACTTTCTAATCCCTATGTGAAGTACTGGGTTCAAATTCTACCCCACATATTATCTAAATTTGTGTTTGATCAACTAAAAAAAAAACTACTTAGCATGATATTTGAGGATAAAGTTTTAACTACAATCATCTTTGCATCTTCACTCGTGTGCCCAAAGACATCACATACAACAAAATAGAATTAATGAACTCCAATCTCTCAAACCTATTGAAACCATCCTTGCATCTTCACTACTATGCCCCAAAGATATCGTACAAAGCAATGAATGAACTACTATTTTTTTTATTCCTCGCCCAACTTTGTTAAAGATGAACTAATATTGTTAGTGGTGCATGAACTAATGCTTGCACTACTTGTGTAGTTATTTAGCAAAATGTAAGTGCTTGCACTCCAAAGGAAACTAATTAAAAAATATATTAAGGGAGCAATATAAGCAGAATAGATTAGAGGATTAACTCTCTTGTATTTACTGGAAAGTAAGTAAAGCTAGATCCAAAAGCTTTCCTTACCATTTCCTCAAAAATGATAAAACTTAAAATACTAATTTTTAATACCCAAAATGAGATGAATACAATTCATAAATGATTTTTTGTGTATTTAATATATATTAATAATGGAGTTGGCTTCAAAAAAATTCAACTAAAAAAAAATGACGGCACTGCAATCTATTTATTTTGGAGATAAGATTTTACTCTTAATAAGAAAAACTTAGAAAATAGGAGAAGATGATAAGAAAAAAAAATTGTATCTATTTTTTTTAATAAAAAAAGTAATTGGTCAATAATTTTTTCTATATAATTTTTTGGAAAAAAATAACTATTTTTGTCATTTAAAAATTAATATTGTTGTCATTTTTTATACTTTATTACTAATATATTTTTTTGGAACTTTTTCAAATATTCTAAATTGTTAGCATTGAAATTAGCGGGAAAAAAAAAACCTACAAACCACTCATTAATTAGGGCACCCAAACCCACCAATGTTAATGAGAAATTCAAATCCATGTGAGTTTTAATGCTTATTAAAAAAAAATTATTGCACTCTTAATAAACTATATATATATATATATATATATATATATATATATATATATATATATATACACACACATACATATAGATATATAGATATATATAGTAGAACATGTAATTTTTTAATCAAACATGAATCATTCAAGATATTTGTTGTTAGGAGTGCTCGTATAAATTGATCTATTTCTATTGAAGATAATTGTACCGTGGATTTCACATACGTTAAATTTATTTTCTGGCCAATAAGTAAATCAAAGAAAAAACAACATAAAATTTAGAAGAAATACATACCTTGCTTTGGGGATTAAGGGAGCAACAATATTAATGAGAAGTATTTTGACTGCCTAATTAACCAAGGGTCTATAATTCTATTTATATATGAATTACTATTATACAAAATTGTTTCAAACACAGATTAACTTTGTCACGCGGTGTTTATCTGAAAACTTATCAATATAAGATTTTAGATAGATACAGCTCAAAGGGCATATCATTATCCATTGAATTGCTAGGCTTTATCATTATCTTGTAGCATGTTTGCTCTTACTTTATCCAAAGTGATTGATAAGATCAAAAACTTGTTATTTTTATCTAAAATATTGATAAGCCATTACTACAATTTGGTGAAGCCATTTAGCGCAACTATAATTTCTAAGCTCAATTTTTATTATATAGGATATGATTTCACGACTTCAGTGGTGTCAAATTCTCAACAGTTGATATTAAAGGTAGACCTGGTCCAGCCACAACATTTTTACAACAAATCATATATGATGAGTTACTATTGCTTCTAATTTGAAGAGATGATATGTCTATAAAATTTTCACAGCAAATTTAATTTGAATTCACAACTCAAATTACCTTTTTGTCTACCCGTAACAGCTAATAATAACCTATTATTTATAATTTATTATGAAAGTGTTATGAAAATATTTTGAATATAGATTTTCTTCTTTTTTTTTAGGGAAATATTTTCAGGGATAAGTCTAGTTACACACTGTCACACACTTTGATATGATTTGCACGTGTCAAGTAAGTAATGATTGAATTATTTTTCACCAAGTGACAATTAGGAGTGATGGATCAATGTATAAATGATATAATTCAATCACAAGCTAACATATGGATAAGTTATGGTAAATTGTCTGAATTAGTTTCTCAATTGTTTTACACTACATTTGATTTAGCCTCGGCATTCAAATTCCTGATAATGTAATATCTTGAAATGTAATTATTTATATGTTTGCTATGATTAGAAATTTAATAACTAATAAGATTCATGAGAATATGAAATTTTTTATTTTTAGTTTATTCCTAAGAATCTTATAGAAAACTAGCCTTAAAGCCTCTTCTATTTTTTTTTTTTTTGAGTAAAAGTTAATAATTTGCATCTATTATAATTTGAAAATATTTTTTTTCAAACAAATAAAAAGGATAAACTTTAAAGATAAATAGAAACTATAATTTATTTTTTGAACATGTGTTTGAAAGCGGTGTTGTTATATAGAGAAAAGTTTGGGTAGGAAAAATAAGATGAAAGTGAGGGGAAAGAAGGCTAAATTTTAGGAGTTCTCTTAGTTTTTTATTTTTTATTTTTTAAATTGGAGGTGTTTTACTTTTATTCGAATGAAAAATGAAGAAAAAAAAAAGCCAAATTTTAGGGACTAAAAAGATGAATGTGAAGAGAATAAAATCCTAAATTTTAGGAGTTCTCTTTTAGAATTCAAAATAAAATTTATTATTTTACATTTATGACCATATTTCGAAAAGAAGTTACACTTCATTAATGAGGATATTTTTGAACTACATAAAAGTTCAGTGCAAAGAGACGAGTCCTCTTATAGATAGTATATATATATTTTTTGAAATTATCTTTATATTTGTAAAAAAAATATGTGTTTTTTTTCTCCAAATTAAGATATAAGAAAAAAAATTTTAAATCATTTGGAAAATTCATTAATTAATACTATAATCTAAATTTCTGAATGACATATATAATACAAAAATAATTATTTAAACTCTTGTTCTTCATGAAAATCATGACATCATGTTTTGTTAATAAAAATAATTATTTTATTTTAACATCGATCTAACTCAATCCCAAATATGAGATATAAAAAGAAAATCAAAATGACTAATTCTTAATCATAATTTTTTAAAGGAGTGTTAAATCCACAATGCTTTAAAGTTTTGTTTCTATTGGTATAGGGTAGGAAGGAATGAGTAAAATTGTCACTTTATAATAATGTAACTTTGTACAGATATTGGAATGTGAATACCCACCTATTTTAAAGATAATCTATATTCTTACCCCACTCCAAACGCTTCCATATGTTTGGCTCTAAATGAAGGGATGATGAAAATAATAGAGAAAAAAATGGAAAATAAAATATTTTTGTGTGGTATGTTTGGACATGGGAAAAAAAGAAGAAGAAAATATGAAAATTCTATCTTTCATTTGTTTTGTTTGTTAAGAGAAGAGTGAGGAAAAATGTATGCTTTTATGTTTATGTCCATTGGAAAAATTAGACAGCAGGGTTAGTAACTATTTTGGTCCTTAATGTTTGCATTATGTATCAAAATGGTGCTTAATGTTCTAAATGTATTAGTTTAGTCCCTAATGCTGAAAAATACTAACGTGGTTAACGGCCAAATTAAATATGCTTTTGTGTGCCACGTGGGTTTCCACTTGGTCTATCACAAGGAAGGTTTTTTTTTTTTTTTTTTTTTTGAAGCTATCACATGGAAGAGTTTTAAAATAAAATTATTAATAAATGAAAAAAGTTGAAGAATGTAAAAAATAAAATAAAATAAAAGAGTTGAAACACGATTTGAGGCATTGAAATCCCTAAGCTCGAAATTTACCTTGTGGCTAACAAAATAAAATCATAAACACCATAAGTATGTTGTGAACTGGTTGTAGGTTTGGGTGTGTTTGTAGGGTGGATTCATATGACATTAGCCAACTTAACTATCTAGATGTTTATTTATTGATTATACTATTATGAATGACCAACAAAATTATCCGTTTCACAAATTTTTTTTGTCTTAACTTTTTTATAAAAAAAATAAAATAAATAAAATAAATTAACACAGCTAGCTTTTTTTAAAAAAAAATTAAGCTAAAATTTATATTTGTCATAGTTTTTTTTTTTTTTTGATAGGTATATTTGTCATAGTTGATCAATAAGGTACTAAAAACTAATAGTATCTTTTATTTTATATTTAGCAAATAAGCTACCATCTCCAAACGCATAATTTTTAGCAATTCGCCCAAATTCAAAAGATGAAATCAATCCTCTTCAAAAAAAAAAAAAGATGAAATCAATCTCTCATACAAACGTTGTCGTTTACGGTAAAAAAAAATTATAATAAAAAAAATAAAAACTAAAACACAAGGGATTCAAGATATGAACAAGTGGACCGTTGGCACACAACGTTCACGGAAAAGAGAAAAAAAAAAATGAAATATTTATTTTCAAAATTCATAAAAATTCTTTCACAAAAATTACAAGAGGAAATCAACTATATCTTCAGATTGTTGGAATTATTGTATCAAATTAATTTATTTTTGTGATCATGTAAACAAAAAGACAAACATCTTGTATAATCAAGAACACCAATAGATGCTGTAAAAATAATCAACAAACATAATCTAAATGCCTAATACAACAAATAAAAATTTGTAAAATAAATAAAATTAGTCACTGTCAGCGCCAACACCTGCGACGAGTCCCCACTTTTTCTTGTGGAGGGTATGCATCGGCCAAGTAGACTTAGGCAAAGGGAATGTTGGTAAGGTCATATTTACATGTAATTGGCATATCCTGTGAGTCTATGACAAAACACACTTTACTTGCATTTGGGTAGATCTAAATGGATTCAAGAATATCATGAAGTACTTTAAAGAAGTATATCAAGCTGTAGTATTGAAGACATGAAGAGTGCACAAAGAAACAAGCTGTGAAAAGTTGAAAACTGGGATCTCGACACCTATCTTGATAGCTCTATTTGTCAAGAATAATGAAGCCTAACATCTCTCGATACCTCTCAATCTATCGAGTGTCATAGATTCTGAATTCTTATATATGATTTTCTGAATTCTTATATCTGATTTTCAGCCTATGATGACAAGATTTTTCTAGGGTTTCATTCTCTAACCTACTATATGATATAAAAGCTTTATTTTATTGCCATCTTCATACACAAAGACATGCACAAAGAATCTAAATGCATTTTGTAAAGCTATTACATTCTTATGCGTCTTAGGATTTTGTAATTAAATTGCCTTCAATTCTACAAGTGTTTAGTGAAGAACTTTGCATCCATTAACGAACTTTAGGTTGCTGGGAGTTAGTCACAGATTGGAGATTTGTGCATTGAAGAAGTCTCTAGAAGATCAATTCTAAATGGAGATTAGCGTAATAGTTCAACTGTAGGTTGGTATTTTGAGATAGTAGTGGTAAGATTTCTTATACTTGTAACTGTTTGTTCTTTATTCATGGATTCTTAGGAGTGGTGAAGATTCCTTATACCTTGTAAAGGTTTTCCCCATTAGTCAACAAATTACTGTGTCAAATTTAATTTCCGGTGCATCTAGATTAGATTTGTGATTTGTTTGTCCCTTCACGTTATGTGCATAAAATCTAAATAATTATTAACTTGGATAATTAAATTAATTAACTGAGATCAATCTATAACCTAATATATGTAAATGGAGTCACCGTCTAAATTAGGTTTGGGAACTATAAATATGAGAGCTCCTTCTAGAGAGCTTGATCTTACCTAAGCATATGTCTAGAGTTAAGTACAGGGATGAGAAGGTATTAGGCATTCAACCCCACTTGATCCATGTGGATCAGCCTCCAATCTTTGTGTTCCACATCTTAAGTCTATCAAAAATTCCTCTAATTGATTATTCTATACACACACACTCTAAGTCAACTCTAATATACATCTAGCATCCACCCTAGCATTCATCTAATCAGGGTATATCACATACCTCATTGTATCATATGACTTCTCATATTCATCATCCGTCTCATCACATTATCATCATATGCATGTCAACAAGGTATATGTCCTTACTTGTGAGGTGGAGGAACTTCACACGGAGGTGTGGTTTCTTCACTCTCCATGTGTAGTCTTGCCTTTTTTCTCTCTTATTTAAATAGAATACTTTATAACTAGTTAGACTTAGCCATTTTGATAATCTTTAGTTTACCCGGAATAATAACTTTATGTTGATATTATCTAAATGTTTAATTCATAGAAACAACAATTCTCAACAAATTTTGCCAATAGGTGAAGTGTGATTTTTAAAATTGTTTACCCAAATAGACACAAAGTGAGTAATTACTAAAGTTACTAAATTAGTAAAGTTAGAGCATTGACATCAAATGTACTAAAATAGCTAAAATGTTAAAGCATTTACATCAATATCTATGTACAAAATAATTTATTACTTCTCTTTTGTTTCATAATACAATTATGTCCAGGAAATCCTTATTTTACTATGGCTTTGATTTCAATTGAGTGCTAAAATGTCAAGTGTGCAAAGTCATGCAAACATAGTACATGCGCAGGTGGTTCACAATTTTGCATACTTCCTGGTCCTTGCACTCGTATCTTTTTTGTGCTCCGGGGTGAAAATAGGAAATTAGCAATAATTTTCAAACAAAATAATTAGTAGTTACTGTTTACAAACTATATTTTTTACTAGCATCTCGAGTCTAAAAGACTCGATTTTAAGCCTATAAATCGAGTTTTTGAGGGTCGATTTTTATGGTCTGATTCTGTCTGATGTGGCATTTTTTCCACGTGGCGCCTACCTGGAAATCAAGTCTCTAAGACTCGATTTATAACCCTTTTTAAACCACCCTTTACAGCTTCTCAAACTCTCATCCACTTTAAACCACTTTACAGCTTCTCATCAGAGAAGAACTATAGAGAGAAAAAAAAAAGGGCGAGGACTCAATTTGCGTCTCGGATCTCCCCACTCCGGATCTCGCATCTCGATGGCTGGGTTGGATTAGAGGAAGCGAAGTTTTGCTTCTTGCTCTCGTCTCCCACTCTCTTTCTCTGGGTTGGGCCTTCACGCCGACGAAGCAAAGATCAAGGCCATAAGAAGCAGAACCGTGGGTTTCGGTCCAGGTCTTCACCGATCTACTGGTTGAGGGGTGAGTCGGATCTGGTGGCAGCGGGGTGGTGGTTTGTGAATCTGGGTAGTAGTGGGTCGCGGTGGTCGTGGTGCAGCAGATTGGCGCAGTGGGTTTGCTGTTATGGAGGTTTGCCATGGTGGGTTGAATTTGGATTGGACGGTTGCCGTGGGGGGTGAGCAATAGATCGGCGCAGTGGGTTTGCTGTTATGGAGGTTTGCCATGGTGGGTTGAATTTGGATTGGACAATTGCCGTGTGGGGTGAGCAATAGATCGGCAGTGGGTGTGTCGTTGTGGCTGTGGAGTTTTGGGTTTGCCACCGTGGCCTACGTTTTGCTCGCCGTAGATTTGCCGCCGTGGATTTGGGTTTTGCTCTCCATGGATTTGGATGGTTCGGGTGGTTCGCCATTTTTTGGGATGGCTTGGATGCACAGAATGGGCAAATCGTTCAATATTTTTTTGGGTAGAATGGTTCGGGTTGTACATAGATAGAGACTGGGACTTAAATTTTTTTTCACTCATAAATCGAGTCTTAGAGACTCGATTTTCAAGTGTACGCCACGTGGAAAAAATGCCACATCAGCCGGAATCAGACCATAAAAATCGACCTTAAAAAACTCGATTTATAGCCCAAAATCGAGTCTTTTAGATTCGAGATGCTAGTAAAAAATATAATTTGTAAACAGTAACTACTAATTATATTGTTTGGAAATTATTGCTAATTTCCCATTTTGGCCCGTGCTCCGGCATTGGCAAGTTACAAAGAAGAGTAACCCTAGATGATGAATTGAGTTTGAAGGACTAATCTTCCAGACTTGCACCTCCCACACCTGCTCAAAATTGACATTATTTGAACAATAAGTTTTATTAGAATATAAATTCTATATACCGCTTTTTTTGTTCTACTTTATGTTCCACTAATTATAATTTGTCATGTGTATTTATTTTTTTCCATTTTAAACTTTGACTATTTTATAAAGAAAATTAAACAAATATATGACAAGTTATAATTAGTGGAACCAAAAAAATGGTACAGAAGATTTGCATTAGTCTTATTAATATTAACATATATACTCCAAGAATTTAATTAATATCATTAATAATAAAAAAGTATAAAGGGGGAGAAGGGAAACTGAAGATGTTGCACAGTTTTTCTAGAAAAGCTTGTAGTATTTTGGTTTTATGTCATAGGAAACCCAGTTTTTCAATATGAGCTGGGTAATGAATATATGATATTGCTATTAATAAAATAGATTCAATAGCCGGAAAGGAGGGGGGATGCATATGGATAAATGAAAATGATAGTAACTAGGGTCTTAGAATGCAACTTGCAGTAAAGAAGATTCTCTATTGGCAATTATCCAGAATTAAAAATAAAAGAACCAAATTAATTAGGTATAATATCCAAAGTACTGTATCTTTTAGATTTCATAATTAAATTCAACAATGTAGTTGCATTAACAATTAAATCAAAATATTAAAATAATTATCCTAACCTTGTTTTGCACTTGTTAATGAATCCATGTATTCGAATTTAATTGGAAATCAACATCTAAGAAACTACAACTATATAAGTTTCACCCTTAAAATATGTACCAATTAGTTGAGGGACACCAGAATTTTCATAAATGTTAATGTGATCAGTTGTGGTTGAAACATAATAAAAATGGTGTTAATGGTCAAACCATCTCAAAGTAATATTGTTCTAAACACAACTCTCGACCTTAACCATCTATTCTTTAAAAATTACCGTGAAAATAATTGTCCCTAAATGTTGATTTGCATGTATACATCAATCTGAAGAGTCAAAACACACAAAATATTTGTGGAGGGAAAGAATTATTATCATTATTTTTCTTTTATATTAGGATGTAGTGTCTAGCTTTTGGCTCTACTATTCCACTGCCTTATGCCTCCGTAAGATAGGCCGGAAATCCCCTGGAGCGATAGAGTACTGATGGTTGAAGGGAAATAATTCGATAATAAGTACCAAATTAAAGCATAAATTATGTAGGGACTGAGTGTAATCTAAAATGAGCCCACCTGAATGGTTTTGCCAACACTAAGAGTGGTAGCCTCTGCAAACACATGGTCACCAAGCTGAGCAGGCATCAGATGGCTGATGCTAAGATGAGCACCAGCTATTCTCTGATAACCCGAAGCCATGTGGGCTTCTAATTAAGCTTGCCATAGACTCAGATATCAGTGCTGATACACCTCCATGTAGCATCTTGAATGGCTGTACTTTTTTCCATTTCATCAATCATGTTAATTATAATTACAAAAAAAAAAAAAAAAAAAACTAACATAAGAATTATTAATTTTTGTCTTTCATAAGCGAATTAATGAATTAGAGAGGAATAGTGATAGTGGTAACCTGACAACAAATCTGAGTAAGATGAAGGCGGCCGGTAACTTTTTGTGGTGAGACATATTCAAAATGGAGCCCCATCGCATGAAGCGGAACATCTATAGCCGCAGTCAAGGACGATGATGATTTTATTGCTGCTGTTTAATTTCTTTTCTTCCACGTCTGTATTGGTAATTATTGTCTCTGTCGTTAAGGCAATTATCAAATTTTTCTCATCTTATCATGCCAAAAGAAATTTGACTTCTCCTTCTTCTTCTTCTCGTTTTGGTACGTTGACTTGTGATATGATGACTTTTTATTACTAAATAGAGGTGTCAAATTCTCAGCAGTGGATGATAAACCGAACCAGCCAATAAAAACATACTGGTTTTCAAGAGCAAACGTCTAGTTATACGCTTTGATATAATTTGCACGTGTCAAGGAATGATTGAGTTACTTTTTACCAAGCAACAATGAAGGATCAATATAGAAGTTATGTTATCCAATAATAAGTTAACACATGGATAAGTTGTGGAAAAGTACTGTATCGTAAAGTAGAGAAATTATGCAGAACAAGTTATTTGTTCACCATTCCACTAAAAGACTTCCACTTGTTTAAAATTGTTAAACCAGTAATTAGTTTTCATTTAAAATAAAATTTCTGACTCAACAATTTTAAACAGGTAGGAGTTTTTTAGTAGAATTGTAGACTATGTCACTTATCCACCATGAGTACCTTATAATTTCTTAGTAAAGTATGTGTGATAGTATAAGAATTGGTTTTTCAACTTCTTTACACAATGTTTGGTTTGAGGAAATCCATATTACCCTTTGTATTCAAATTCTTGAGAAAATGATGCCTCAAAATCTAGGTGTCTCAGAATGTAATTATTCTTATATTTGATTTAATTAAAAATCTAATAAGATTCTTGATAATATGAGATTTTTTTTTAATTTTGGTTTATTCTTAAGAATCTTATAAATTATTTTTTTTCAAAATATCCTTGGATATGTGAACACAATACTAGTTTTTTTTTTTTTTAATCTTCCTCCAAATTTAAAAAAAAAAAAAAAAAAAGAGAGAGAGAGAGAAACAAAATATAAATTATATATCATTCCCATACTAAGAGATTTGGTAATTTTGTTACTTATAACTTTGCTAATGCTAGGAATGTTAAGAGTTTATTGGTGTAGATGGAAGATGTTCCTTCACACTTCAATGTTGTAATCTTAAAAATTTAACAAAACTAATCTTTTTTAAATAAATAAGTTAAATTTTTTATTTGTCATATATTTAGCAATTAAAGATGCAGAAGGCACTGGCAGTGGAAGATTCCAGCTCTTTTGTATTTCTAACAGGGACTTCATCAGGTCACAACAATCATTACTAATCTGTAATCCCCTCTGCAACCCCTTCGTAACCTTCTATAATATTTATATGGTATTAAAAATAAATAAAAAAAGAGAGAGAAGAACAGCAGCAGAAAACAAATTACAAAGGCACTAAAAAACTGCATCATGCTCAAAAAAAAATAACAAAAAAAATGTAGAGAGGGCAAGATAATTAAAGCACAAGGCATGGTAGGGGCTAAAAACTAATCTCTTTCATTGCGTCAAAAATAAATATCATTAAAAGAAAGGAGATGGTCATAATTTATACAAATATAAATAAATATATATATATATATATATATATATATATATATATATAGAGAGAGAGAGAGAGAGAGAGAGAGAAGCAAGGAATCTTTTGCTTCATTGAGAGCACTGTTAGTTGAAACTAACATCATGTAGATTACATTTGTAATTTTGCAGACAACTACTTCTACTTTATTTTGAATCTATGCAAAAAGGAAGAAAGGCTTTTTGTTACATATGCTAGCCCTTGAGCAGTGGCGGAGCCACACACAAGAGTGGGGGGCCAAGGGCCCCCCAAAATTTTAAAAAATTATTTTATAGTATATATATTATTTACATTTTAACAAATGTAGCATGTAATAATTGAAGTTGCCTCGCCTAAATTTTGAGTCATTTCATGCTCTTAAAAGAAACAGAAATATATTAAAACAATATAATTTAAGAGGTTTAACAAATTAAACTATGTAGAAAATAATAAATTTTTTTACATGTCTAATAAAAGAAATACATAACTTTTATATACTCATTAAAATTTAAAAGATGATAAATTCTCTTAGTAAATTAATTTATGTGTGTGTGTATATGGAGAGGTTTGTCTTAACTAATATATTAGCATCACAACTTGACCCCCCAAACCAAAATTTCTGGCTCCGCCCCTACCCTTGAGTGCAAAGTTGTGGTTACTAAGGAGAAACATGAAAATGCCAAATCAGAACAGCGAACAAGTGAAGCACCATCAGCATCTCTGTGCAGAAAAATTTATTACTTCTCTTTTGTTTCATAATACAATTATGTCCAGGAAATCCTTATTTACTACGGCTTTGATTTCAATTGATTGTTAAAATAAATAGTGTGCAAAATCATGTAAACATAGTGCATGTACAGGTGGTTCACAATTTTGCATGCTTCAGTGGTATCTTTTAAGTGCTCCGGCATTGGCACGTTAGCAAGAAGAGTAACCCTAGATGATGATACCAAGGATTTGCTTTGTGAGTTTGAAGGATCAATCTTCCAGACTTGCACCTCCCACAGCTGCTCAAAATTGACATCATTTGAAAAATAAGTCTTATTACTGTTAACATATATACTCCAAGAATTTAATTAATATTATTAATAATAAAAAACTGGAAAAGGAAAACATAAGATATGGCATGGTTTTTCATAAAAGACTATAGTAGTTTGGTTTTATGTCACCCTTAAAATATGTATCAATTAGATACGAGAATTTTATAACTTCTATTGTAATTGATTCATAGTAAAAGTGGGGTTATTGGTTAAAGTTATCTCAAAATAATATTGTTCCAAACACAACTTGTAACATTAATCATCTATGCTTTGAAAATAACTGTAATAAAATTGTCCTAAATGTTGATTTGCATGTGTACATCAATTTTACAAGTCAAAACAAACAAAATATTTGTGGACTAAAAGAATTATTTTATTTTTGAATATTAGGAAGTGTGTCCCATCTATTGGCATGACCATTTCACACACTGCCTACAAGATATATAGGCCAGAAATCCAATGAAGCGATAGTGTGATGATTGAAGGAAAGTCATTCAAATATTCAATACCCTAAGTGACAAATTAAAGCATATATCATGTAGGGACTGAGGCTGTGTTTGGTTCGACGGTAAACCAATTCCGGACGGAAAATCATTTCCGGAAAAAATATTTTCCCGTAAAGAAAATGTACTCATGCTGTTTGGTTGCACCATGGAAAATAAGGGCAGCAAACAAATTCCACTGTTTGGCATTTTCTGAAATTCTTTTTACAGAATTCATTTTCCCATGTTTGGTTTGTTCACACATTTTACGGAAAATTGGGAAGAAAATTTACAAATAAAAACCTGCATTGCCTAGATGAACCTGTAATAGCACAAAAATAATCATCCACTTCAACAGTTACAAAAAGCATCACAAAAATAATCATCGACTTCAACATCAACAAAGAGCATCCGAATATCACGTGGTAATATTTATATCAAAACGCACATAATGTACTTTCACCATTACAAGTCCATGGTATGCAAAATTGATACCTACACGTGGTATCTGAACGACACATGTGCCCTACATGCTTAAAGTCACCACACATAACTTGGGCAATTGTATCGTCCCAATAATACAAAAGAGTTCACATCCTACAGGTTATAAATACATACATAGGCTGCTTACCGATAATACAATTGTCACATATATCATACAATGTTAGGATCATACTAGTACTACATCACACACAACTTAGCCATCACAATCAGCACTAACCAGACAAGTCAGAGTCGAGTGAACAAATAACTATCCATCCAAAGTTTCCTCAACTTAGCAGTCTTGGCCAGGAATCCCCTAGCTACCTTCTTATTTTCACACAGATGGTCAAAGGCAGTTGCAAGCATATCTTCACTATACCCATCCGCCGCCATAGCCATCACCTCAGAGTAAAGACTATGATAATTGCATAGTGAGACTAGCATTTAAACAATCCAAGTAACATTCACAAATTACTGTGCATATGAACAACAAATCAAACACACATACAACCATGATTATCGATGTGAACAACAGAACGAAACAACTACTGGAAATAATGATCCTTACACCACCAGAAGTCTACAGTAAATAGATTAAACATATATAAAACAAGAATATAGTACATATGACAAGCACATAAATCTAAATAAAGTTCTACTCTCCACTCCTGGTATAATCAGACCACATAGCTTTGCATATCTCATCTCTCTTAGCATTCCACACTCTACTGTCTTCAAGGGACTCCCGACGTGACTGTGTTTCTTGTTGAGAGCCACTACCCTCTATTTGGTTCATTGCAGCTTCCATAATATAGTCGGCGGGATCAACCCCCATAATGTGATTATGAATCACACAACATGCTAACACTACTTTCACTTGTGTTTCAAAAGACCAAAATGGTTCTGCATCCAACACTCGAAAACGTTTCTTCAACACTCCAAATCCTCGCTCAATGGTAGTTCTCAAGGAAGAGTGTCGGAGGTTGAACAATTCTTGTTCATTCTCAGGAGGACGATCACTAAACTCTTTCAAGTGATATCGCACACTCCGATAGGGTGACAGAATTCCATTTTTATTACCATACCCAGCATCACCAAGATAATACTTACCTACATATGTTAAAAAATAAAACCAAATCACTACTATGCTTCGAAAAATGCACAAAATTTATTAAATTAATAAACTCAAAAGGTGAAGTCATCCTATAATACCTGAGGGAATTGAAAATCCCCGTGGCCTAGCAAATGCATCATTTAACACACGTGAATCATGTGCACTGCCTTCCCATCCAGCCAATACATAAGTGAACTTCAAGTCAAAACTAATGGCAGCTAACACATTTTGTGTGGTTCCACCTTTGCGACCACGAAACCTTCCTTGTATCTCAGGTGGCACAGATGCACGAACATGTGTACCATCTATCGCTCTAACACAATCCTAATTTTCGACAAACATAATGATTTAGAATTACACAAACTTTCACAATTTACACATATACACAAGTCTTAATATTTACCTTGAAATAGGGGTAGAACCTTCTGCTATCCCTTATCTCTGGGGGTGTATCTTCGCTAGGCAATCTTATTAGAGCTCTATATAATTTCAGGACCCCCTAAGGACGACGTTGAAGTATCTATGGACAGTTTCAGTTGATCTATGGAACCGACTACCAATTACACGAAACCTCACATTATGACCAATAATGTGTAAAAAAATTAGCACTTGCTCCGTAACGGACATGTGCGTAGTAGGGCGTATGTGCTCCCCCTCAGTGAGGATGTGACATAAGTGGTGAAAAGCTATAGGTTTCATCCTAATTTGACTAACACAAAGTCTCTCACTTCCATGCAGAATACTATTTATGTAATGCTCTCTTTCGGCTGTATGATTAACATAAGGCGCCCTAGGCAGTCGTCTACGTCGCAATTTCCTTACCAACGCAACCCCCACAAGGAGGACAGATGCAACTGAGGCAAGAACTGCTGCTTTGGTTTTTTTCTTCATCTAAAACATCACAAACATTGTGGTCTAAGAGGTATGCAAACAAGCATGATATTGAGTACACAGTATATAGAAACAACCACAACAGTAAAACAATCCAAATTCAAGCAATCTATAGTATTTTTTTTTTCTTGAACAAGTGAGATCAAAACCATTATGAGCAGCCATAAAATGTTTAATTCCCCTCTAACTAATAATCTAAACATTTTCTACGTAAACAGTAGGGTACCCATCAACAAAAACACCAAGAGCAGAAAATCCCCAACAAATCACATTGCATTTAATTAAATAATTGTAAGAGCAGCAAAATTGATATTTCTGTATAATTGTAAGAGTAGCAAAATTGAATTTCTGATATCAATAATTTCATAAATAACTAGATAATTATAAAAAACAAAAAAGTAAATCAATAATTAAATAGGTATTTAATTAAATAATTATATATATATATATATATATATATATATATATATATATATATATATATATATATAAAAGCCAGAATGATGTCAACCCAGAGCACCATTTGCAGAGGGTGGTCGGAGGTTTGGTCGGGTTTTGTAGAGGGGTGGGTCGGAGGTAGGTGGATTGGGGGTGTGGGTTTGTCCAGTGGGCCGGAGCTTTGTGGGGATCGGAGGAGTGTGGGTTGGGTTGTGTGGGTGTGGGCCGGAGGTGTGGGTCGGAGGTTGTGGGTCGGAGCTGGGTGGATCGGGATGGGTCAAGTTCGTCGGCGGTGTGGGGCTGTGGGTTTGTCCAGTGGGCCGGAGCTGTGTGGAGATCAGAGGAGTGTGGGTGGGGTTGTGTGGGTGTGGGCCGGAGGTGTGGGTCGGAGGTTGTGGGTCGGAGCTGGGTGGATCGGGATGGGTCAAGTTCGTCGGCGGTGTGGGGCTGTGGGTTTGTCCAGTGGGCCGGAGCTGTGTGGGGTTCGGAGGAGTGTGGGTGAGGTTGTGTGGGTGTGGGCCGGAGGTGTGGGTCGTTTGGTGTGTGAAGGGGACTGCGAGAAACGGTGGAGAAAACTCACCGTGGGAGTGGCGGTGCTCGTCGGACGGGGGTGAAGATCGGACCGGCTTGAGGCAGGGAGTGGAGCTTGACTGGAGCTGTGTTTCTGGAGCTTGACTTGAGGCAGCGAGAAGGCGAGGGGAAAATGAGGGCTGAATTCAATTGAAGGTAAAATACAAGTGGAAAAGGATTTCCGGGTCAGACAAAGGCATTTACGATCAACTGTTTCCTATTTTCCATTTGACCAAATTTTCAGCCCGTGCCAAACATCCGAAAACGCGGAAAATCATTTCCTGAAACCGTTTACCGTCGAAACAAACGGAGCCTGAGTGTAATGGAAAATGAGCCCACCTGGATGGTTTTACCAACTCTAAGAGGGGTAGCCTCTCCAAACACTTGGTCACCAAGTTGAGCAGGCTTCAAATGGTTGGGGCCGATATGAACACCAGCTACTCTCTGAAAACCCGAAGCTACGAGGGCCCCTAAGCTTGCCAGAGACTCAGCTATCAATGCTGATACACCTCCATGCATCATCTTGAATGACTGAACTTTTTTCCATTCCATCAATCATGTAAATTATAATTGAAAAAAAAAAAACAAATTAACATAAGAATTTTTTTTTTTTTTCATAACTCATAAGCAAATTAATGAATTAGAGAGGAAGAGTGGAGACCTGACAACACATCTGATTAATATAAAGGCGGCCAGTAACTTTTTCTGGCGAGACGTACTCAAACTGGAAACCCATCTCATGAAGTATATTATCAAAAGCCGCAGTATTGTACGATGATGATGCTACAGCTGTTGTTTTATTTTCCTCCATGTCTGTATATTGATACTTATTGTGTATGTTGTTAAGGTAATCAAATATTTCTCATCTTAATTACTATGTGGAAAGAGTTTTGGCTTCTCCTTCTTAGTTCTTATACCTCGTTTTGGTACGTGATTTGTAATGTGATGACTTGTTTTTACTAAATATTTCACGACTTTAGAGTTGTCAAATTCTTAGCAGTTGATATTAACTATGGACCCGGTTCAGCCAATAAATACAAGCTTAATTTTTTTTTGTTACAGAAAGTAACTTGTGATGTGATGACTTTGCTTTTACCAGTGTCAAATTTTTAGCAGTTGATAATAAATTGATATTAACGGTAGACGCAGTCCAACCAATAAACCCAAGCTTTTTTTTTCAAGGAAAAATCTAGATACACACTTTGTCATACACTTTGATATAATTTGCACGTGTGTCAAGTAATGATTAAATTATTTTTCACCAAGTAACAATGAAGAGTGAAGGATCAATGTATAAGTGATATAATTCAATCACAAGTTAACACATGGATAAGTTGTGGCAACATGTATAGTAATTAGTTTCTAAATTTCTTTACACTAAGTTTGGTTTGGGAAAATCCACGTTACCCTTGGTATCCAAATTATTGAGAATACGATATTTAATTTAATTATTTATATGTTTGATTAGATTAGAAATCTAATAAGATTCTTAAGAATATGTTTTTTTTAATTCCTTAAGAATCTTATAGGAATTTTTTTTTTCTTTCTGAAATATCTTTAGATTTTTAAACAAAATACTTTTTTTTTCCTCCAAATTAAAATATGAGAAACAAAACATAAATTATAAATCATTTGTAAAATTCATTAAAACTATAATCTAACATTTTTGAATAACATATATAATAAAAAAATAATTATTTAAATTATAGTTCTTCATGGCAATCACGACATCATGTCTTGTTAATAAAAATATATTTTTAAACATCTAACTCTATCCCACATAAAACAAAAAACAAAAAGACTAATCTTTAATCATAATTTTTAAAAGGAGTGTTAAATCCATAATTTTTTTAAATTTTTGGTTCTATTGGATAAAGGGTAGGAGAAATGGGTAAAATTGTCACTTTATAATAACGTAACTTTTCATGGTAGAAGTTTATTAGTCTAGATAGAAGATGTTTCTTCACACTTCAAAGTGGTAATCTTAGCCAATGTAGTTGTTTTATTTTAATAAAATTACAGCATTCCTCTAAAAAAACATATTAATTTTGCTATAATTTTTTCCTTAATTTTTTTATTAAAAAATTTAACAAATTTTTAATAAATTGATGTTAACGGTAGACCTAGTCCATCCAAAAAATACAAGTTGTTTTTCAAGGAAAAATCTAGTTACACACTTTGTCAAGTATTGATTGAATTATTTTACACCAAGTAACAATGAAGAATGAAGGATCAATGTATATGTGACATAATTCAATCACAAGTTAACACATTGACAAGTAGTGGCAAAGTATATGGTAATTAGTTTCTTAATTTATTTACACCACGTTTGGTTTGAGAAAAATACATCAAGCTACAAATGCATGAGTCCTCAGCCTCACATGAGGATGGACCCCACAAGTCATCAATTTATCTCTCTCTTATCTCGGTCTCTCTCTCCCCACTCTGTTTCATTCTCTTTGTCTCGGTCTATCTCTCCTTAGATCAACATGGAAATCGACATCTGTTGTGGAGCCGTGGAGGTTAGGGGCTGTGGTTGAGGTGGCATTTGTGGTGGAAGTCGGGGTTCATGGGTGTTGCTGGGTCATGGGGGTTGTGGCTAGGTTGCGATGGTTGTGTTTTGTTCTTTGGACCGGTATAAGTCACGGTGGTTGTTAGGTATGTGGCCGGTTTTGCTGTGAAGGATTGTGGTAGTGATAGTGGTGCCAACTGTGGTGGTTGTTTTGGGAGTGAGTTTGCTATGAAGTATTGTGTGAAAGTTAAAGAATGGGTTTTGGTATAGTGGTGCCAATTGTAGTTCTTGGTGGTGGTTCTAGGTTTGGGTTTGGTGGTGGGTGGTTGAGAGAAATTAAGAGAGACAAAGACAGAGATAGAGGAATTGGTTTTGGTGTGATGGTGCCAATTGTAGTTGGTGGTGGTGGTTTTGGGTTTGGGTTTGATGGTGGATGGTTGAGAGAGAGAGAGAGAGAGAGAGAGATGGATAGTTTTATATTATTTTATTATATAGTTTATATTATTTTAATGTATTGTATGGTAAAATAAAATTTGAGATATTTGATGTATTGTAAAGTAAGACTGTTTAATAGATAAAAATAACTTTTTAGATGGTAAAATGATCACTTTTATGCAAACCCGAATGTGAATGCTCTAATAGAGGGGAATTGTAAACTACCTCAAACATATATACAGAAAGTACTTTCTCCCCAAAGAAAAATTATTTTTAACAAAATGTTAGTTTTAATGGCTTACTCAGTAAAAAATGAAACAAAAAGTAAAAAGTTAGCAAACAAACCAAATAGATTTTTTATTTTTTATTTTTTTAATAGTGATTTGAACAGAAGGATATCCTTGCTGTGATTTGGGCCGTTCAGCACCTTTTTGTGGGTAATAAACAATAAATTTTTGGTAATTTACACTTGATTTCTTGACACAAAATTATGTTTTTTTTTTTTTGTTAATTTGTATATTTAGTCAGTAATAATTTTGGGAAAATAATAATTATATTAAGTCCGTATAGGTTGTTCTTTTTTTTCTTTTTCTTTTTTTCTGAGAAATAAGTCCATATAGTTTAGAATGTAAATAAAATTGAAGGATGTGGCTCGATCGTGATCACAATGACACTTGACTAAATCTTGCTCTGAAGTTGGGGAATACCACTTGTTTATTACTTGAGCTATGGACCGTTCAAAAAGGCCTATTGATGGCTTAAAATCAAAGCTATTGTAATATTCTCTTAGAGATTGGAGGATCCTAGTGTCTCTCATCAAGATTGGCTAGTTGGGATGGGTTTCAGTTAAACGTAAAGTCTCTTATCATCAAATAAGATATTTGAAATTCTATTCTCATCTATATAAAAAAATTAATTGATATATTGACTTATAAAGAGTAATCATCACAAAGTAGACGCCATAAATTTGAAATGTTATTCTATCTATCAAAAATAGATTTGCAGGCTACTTGTTTTTTGTCATATGTACAGAAAAACTAATTATTGTAGGTTTAGCCCTTTAACTTTAGAGAAATGTTAATTAGCACAAAAATTTGTACAACACTTTCACAACAAATTTTAATTATCTAACTCTAAGAAATTATTGTGTACTCCTAGAGTACCATAATTGCATACTCTCTCTCTCACATGAATGGTGGGTTCCACTAATTAAATTTATGGTGAGACCCAACATTCATGTGAAAGAGGGGACTACGCATTTATAATACTCTGAAAGTACCTAATAATTTTCCTCTGGCTCTTACCCGTAGGCAAAAAAGTAATTTCAATAGTTGAGTTCATATTAAAATCAATAACAACTTATCACTTAAAATTTGTTGTGAAAATGTTGTGAATGTAACACTTCTCTTAATTTTAATATCCCTGTAAAATTGGTCTTTCAATTCATTATCTTCTATAAAATTGACACTATTTATGTATGTGATAGGACTCCCTTTTGCTAGAGTTAACAATAATTTTCCCGGCGACAATAGACAAATGGACCAATCTAATAGAAATATTAGTTTAAGAATTAAAATGACAAAATTATACTTTATAGACCAAAATGACAATTCACCCAAACTTAAAGAGTGTAATTTGGATTTTGATCCAAAATCTTACATACATACATATATGTATAACAATATGATCCAATCACCCAAATTGTAAAGGAATCTTAATAAATAAGTAAAAATCAAGATTATAATAAAAATATGAAAATGTTGATATATAATATAAATAGTAAAACATGGACCTAAAAATACAAGCTTTGATAATTTCATTATCGTTTATAATGGAAGTATGGAACACGTTAACAAAATAAATTAATAATTATCATATTTAAAAGTATTGAAACTAAGCCAAGTTCGAGTATTTTTCACACATGTAATTTAGGAGATGTTTAATATGTGTTTCATACATTAAATTAGAAAATAAAATAAAATAAAATAATTTTCAGAATATTTTTTGTTTTGTACTGTAAATTAGGGTTTTATAATAAAAATACATACAAACATATAATATATAGTAGTGTACGTTGCATCACTTAGGTTTTGTTTGGGAGTTCATAAGAGAGTGGAATAGAATGGAATGAAATGATCATATAAGGATATGGAAATAAATAGAATATATTTAAGCAAGATAAAGGAATGGAAAAAAAAAAGAAATGGAATGGAATTAAGTAACCTTGTTTGGAAATTTTAAAATAAAGGAATAAAAATGAATGAAATGTAAGTAACCTTGCTTAGGAGTAACATAAAAGAGAAATTAATGAATGAAATCATTTTATAACAATATTACTATTAGACCCCTACTTTAAAACAAAAGGTTGAATATATAGGGGTATTTTGGAAACTCTAGTAAAAAAACTCATTAAATCTAATCTATTCCATCAAATTCCTCCCAATTTCAAGGAGAATGAAAAATTTAAGGTTTTAAGATAATAGAAAGAGTGTTTCCTCTTACCCATTTAATTTCTCTTCACTTAAACTCCCAAATAAGGGAATAAACTTTCAATTCCTTCCATTAAAACTCTCAAATAAGGGAAGAGAATAATATTCTAAAATTATTCCTTTATTCCTTTCCATTTCATTTCATTTCATTACATCCTCCCAAACAAGGGCTTAATAGTAACTCTCAAAATAAGGAATAATAATAATAATAATAATAATAATAAAAGGTGGAAAAAAAAAGTTTGAGTTTGGTCTTATAAGCAAAAATATGGTGTCTTTTGGCTAAATATTGATAAAAAAGAAATTTATTTGTGATATATATAATGTTCAAAGTTATTTAGCTATTTGAGAAGAGATACAAATTTTGGCAATAGTGTTGCTAAAATTGTAAGAAATAGTAAGAAGGAGAAAAGAGAAATGATGTGAAAAGAGAGGAGAGAGAAAAGCAATTTCAACAATAATATTGCCGAAAAACAATTTCAACAATGGTCACTACAACAAAATGTTTTTTCCTCACTGAAAATACATTTTGTTGTAGTGGGTATTGCCGAAATTGCTGCTACTCATTCTCCTATTGTGACCAACTGCCATGACCAAATAAAGAGAGAGATTTGTATTAATGGCAATGCCATTGCTGAAATAAGAGAAAAGGGAGAAGCTAAAAATTTGTATTTTGGGAATCTTATTCCCAAAATAGGAGAGAATGAAAACTTGCTAGCTAATAATTCAATAAATAAAGTTTAGCTACAAAATTGTTTGTAGCCTTAAACTACAATTTTACTCAATATCTTTTTATTAAAGGTGAATTTTGACAAATCCACCATTGAATTACATCTTTTTCTTATATCCTCCATACTTGCAAAATTTCAAGAAAATTAAAGATCAATAGCTATGTCATCAATAAATTGTTTAAATTACAAATTTTTGTAGTTTAAAATTATGCATAAAATATAAGCGTATAGATCATATGGTAAATAATATTTGATTGACACAAATTTTGATATGTATATTACTAGTGCAAAGAGTATGCAATTCAACAATAAATTTTTAAACTATATAGTAATGTTTATTTTACTGAGTAAGGTTATAGCCTTAGGTCACAGCCAGTTTTGTAACTAAACTTTATCCTAATTTAATATAAAAAAATATAAACACATCCAGTAGACCGTAGGACAAAGCAAGACAAAAGAAAAGAGGACCATGGCCTTTTGGCCCAACGGGCTCCCCCTTTAAACCAAAATTTTTTACTAAATATTATATTTTTATACATTTCAATTTTAACTTTGTAAACAATATTTAATACAGAAATTTAAAAAAAAAAAAAAAAAAAAAACTAGCTTATAGTTATAATCTTTTCAAAATAAAATTTTTATACTAAATATTTTTTAAAAAATTGTTTTTGGCGTGCTTTTGTGTTTTATGCAGCAACGTCAAATTTGTGTTTCTTTTTTCTTTCTTTTTTCCCATCAAAATTTTGATGAGATGGTAATAAATCTTACGTACACTTCTTTTTATTCTTCACCATTTCTTTTTGAATGATGCCAAATGATTGGTAACAATTAAAATATCAACAATCTACCCTCTTATTTATAGAGTGATTGTACTTACACTTACTCTTTTTGTTTTTACTATAACTATAAGATGAGCATTTTCAATCATAAATTGTCAAAACTTGGTTCCATAACAAAAAGAAAGATAAAATTTTAAAATGACTATTTAATTTTGTATATTGAAAGAGAAATTAGTGCAAATTCAGTATAAAATCAATCATATAGTATTTCCAAGATTTAAAAGAAAGCCAAATTACATTTTGATAAATGACATATTTAAAATGTATTGAAAAATAATTATTTCATGCCTTTTATTTTGTTAATATTGAATAGATATTGTGATGGGATTCATAAAAATTTAAAAAAATGTAGTTTTTTCTATTTACAAAAGAAAATAAACTTATTAATAATTTCATAGAATGCATAAAATTTCAAAGTGATTGTGTGCACTTTTTTTAATATATATTTAGGTATAATTTAACTTTACTTTGGTGAAAGAAAAAAAGATTTAATAAAATATTGATTGAAAATTTTTTTATTGATAAAAAAATGATTGAAATAGATTAAAATGGTGTTTTTTTTAATATATACTTAGTTATCCTTGCCAAGATTTAATATAAAAGAAAAAAAATTCTCTCCTATTTTCAGCATTGAGGTTGCCAAATACAATTTTTTTTTTCTTTCTCTCTACTATCTCCCATTTCGGCAATGGTATTGTCATAATACAAACTTTTCTCTTTCCTCTTTTCAGTAATGGGCAGTCAATCAGTAGGTCACTAGCTGAAAAATGGGCAAGAGCAATTTCAGCAATACCATTGCTGAAATTACTTTTTTCTCTCCACCCCTTTCACATTGCTGAAATTACTTTTTCCAGCAACACCATTGCTGAAATTACTTTTTCTAGCAACACCATTGCTGAAATTCATCTCTCTCCTCAAATAGCTAAGTAACTTTGAACTAGTACATATATCATAAATAAACTCAAACTTTACCAATATATAGCCAAAAGACTAGCAAATAAAATTTAAAAATTTGATATTAGAAGAATTTTCAAATACTTTGATTTTGGCCTTTCAAAAAGAAAATGGAGTTTTACAAATATAACTCTTAGATTTTGATGTGTCAAATTATTTTTAAACTTTTGATTTGAAAATTTAACCTCTAAAATATTGATTAGGATTGTAACAAACCAAACCTTTTGTTCATATTTTCTATTAGCCTTACATAGACTAAAGTCCTTTTTTTTCCCCTTAAATTTTGGAATTATTTTCATTGTGGTCTTTCATGTTTGATACCATTTTCATATTGACTATATCCTCCATTTTTTTAGTAATCTTATTATTAAGTGCTCTTCATATATAACTATTTGTGGGTTCTTTTTTTTTTTTTACAGTACCCAGGCCTAAGTAAGAACAAAGATCCTGGGCCTAATACTTGTTATTTGGTGGACTGGGCTTGGTTCACCACGGCTGTATTGGGCTGATTAAGAACCAAGTTGTGCACAAAACATGAATCATACAACACATACACATCCATACATACAAAATATTTATGTATTATACAATAAGGAACAGTAAAGGGATAATAAAAGAGTAAATAAGATGTTAGGGATCCTTAGAAAATAGAATGATATTTCATTATATTAAGTTTCAGTACATTGGACCCTTCTTTTCACTAGGATGTGTCACAAGGTTCAAATAAGTTCAAAAATCACAAACTTAGATAGCTCTTTGTAGGCTTCCAAGACTTGTGAGGTTTGAATCCCCTTGAATCCAAGTGTATCGTCTAGTGCCTGTCTCAGGGTCCCTCACCGTGTTTTTCCCTTTTTTTATTTTTTTGAGATTTAAAGAAGCTTTTCAAATAATCTTTTTGCTCTGATTCCTTATTGCTGAATGGTTTTTGTTGTGGGCTTCATCCCCTTTTATTGTACCTTCTTAGGGTTTTTGGTGTACCATTAATTCCCTCTATTTGCTGCCTTGAGTACCAGAACCAATGTTATGTCAACAACATTAGTGGCCGGTCCCTTCTTTATTTTCACATTATTTTCTCCTTTTGAGGTTTCCTCCCAAAAATTCCCTAGCTGACCTTCCTCTTTTGAGAGGTCCTAAGGGCTGACTTTCAATCCTCTTTTCCCAAGGCTTCTAGATGTTACTTTTCAGACCCACCTTTCGGCTGCTTCACTTTTTGTCATTTTTTCTAAATGGGCATATTCCTCTCTATCAAGTTGAAAGATCCTCAGCCACATTCCTTTATGGTACATCTTCCTGCGAGGTACCATACTTCTTTTCATGAAGTGCTAATTCCTAAGTCATTAGCCTTTTTTTTTTAACCATGAATGGCTGATGGGACATATTCACCCTCGTCCTTCGTATTTATAAGCATGCTCCTTTGAGCTGTCTCAATCCCAGCTGATCTCCTTCTGCACATCCTGAGAATCCCAAGCTTCTAGGAATCCCCAGGTATCTTGGTTCAGCCCCCTATCTAGCTTCCCAGCAAATTTCTCTCACAAGGGCTGGACTGAGCTTCCTCTTTCCCTTTCCTTTATTTTCTAAGGCCCAAAGCTTATCCATTCATAGGTTTGGACCCCTTCCTACTTATTTTAAGTAGTCCTTAACTGGCAGATTTGGGCCTTGTCCCTTCTTTGAAAGCCCAAATGGTTTTTAAATTTCAATATTGTAATATTTTGGGCCCTGATACAATGCTTGTGGTATTTTGGACCTCAACACTATTTCATGAAATACTAACTTTAGAATGTTTTGGAATACATGAATTTCATTATTGTAGGAAGAAAATAAATATATTATAGACAATCATATTACTAACAGATATGGACAATAGAGCTAATATGAAAACTGAATTAAATATGAAGGGCCAAAATGGAAAATTCTGAAGCATAAAGATTCAAAATAAAAACAACTCCAAACTTTAAGGGTCAAAAGAGTAATTTAATATTTATTCTTTAGCAAAAAATCCAAAAATGCAAAGAGAAGATAAGGGTATCTATTTAGGGTTTGGATTAGGATTATAAGCTCGTTAAAAACTTAAAATAGGGAAGAGGTGAATTTGAACTTTTGATGTCTTGGAAAGATATATGGGGTGCCAACCAATTGAGTTGCAAAACTCTTGGTTATATAATTATTTTAATAATATATATATATATAAACACACACTAGCCTCCACACACACTAGCTACAAGGCTTTTGGGTTCAGTGTCATAATGTTTAAAAGTGAAATAGAGATTGTGTTCTAATTCTTAGGATCTTTCTCTATGTAAGTTTTTTTTTTCCTAATTATTAATTTGTACATGAGTTAGTGGCTAATATGAACAGAAGAAACTATGTGAAACTGAAACTCTTGATTTTTTTTTTTTCGAACTCTCATGTAAAGGCATTGGGGTTCAAAAAGGAGAAGTTATATGTCTTAAAAAAATAATCCTATAATAAAATAAGTAAATAACCGTGAGTTTTTTGTTTTTCTATTTATCTAAATTTAAGAAAGAGATAGGTAACATGGAATAGTGTTTAAAAGTGAGATAGAGATACTGTCTTAAATGTTTAGATCTTTCTTTACTTGAGAGTTTATAAAAGTTTGAAAATTTGAATTTAAAAATAATAAATTACTCTTTTAACCAGTTTGTATTTTTTAATTTAAAATTATTTAACTAAAAGATAGAGGTATTTTAGAGAGTTTAAGAATTTTGTGAGAATATTTTAGAAGTATTGATAGATACTTTGTATATGTATATATGTATGTATAATTTCCACAACTAACAAATATAAGAAGTAAGAATATATTCATTGTTATATAATATGGGTTACAGCGTTAACCATGTAAATGAATGAAAGTTGTCTAGACATAATTTACTAACGTGCTTTCTGTATCTCATGCAATCAGATAACACTGTTATCTAGGGAAAAAAAAACACACACCTCTATCTTATTAGTAGTTTTTTTTTTTTTGCTGAATTTATTAGTAGTAATTTTTAACAAGATGACATCCATCCTCTAATATAAAAATAAAATAAGCAGTTATCAATAGTATCTTGCAAATGAATCGGTACTTGATGGTGTTTTAAAAAGAAACGTCTAAAATTTAAATTTTCTATCTCTGCTGGCCTGTAATTATTGAAATATCCAAAAAAAAATAATAGTAATCTAGGCATTAGTGCCGAACAGTGCAAAAGATAACTAAAGAAAAAAAAAACCGTACAAAGGTATGGGTTAATCTTTATTTAATGTTGTATTATATGAGTTTTCTTTTTTTTGAAAGGTGAATCTATTTCTTTATGGTTTATAGAATTAATATGTCAAGATTTGGCGAGGGCCCCGATAGATTAACCTCTAATCTAATGTTTAATCTAATTTTTTAAAAATAGACAAACAGCTTTTATTTATAAAGGCAGTCTAATTTGAACCATTTTGGTTGGAAAACTGGGTTTGAAGGTTTTAAGATTTCTAAAGTCCAAATTGCATCTGTTCAATGCTTTAGTTAGCTCAATTGGTTAGGTAGAGCTTTTTTTTCTGTCATATAAGGGAGTTTAAATTTCATCTACACAAAAACTCAATTGATATTTTAGTTTGATTAAAAAGAATAATCATCATTAGCATATAGAGGATACCATAAATTTAAATCCCACCATATCTTATAAAAAAATCGTGTCTAAGTTAATCATAAATTTATTTATGCCAAACAGGAAATCACATTTGAAATTAGCAAATGGAATGCAGAGTAGCTCTCTAGATTACAACGTATAATCTTGGTTGTTGGATTCGTTTTGGAAAAAGAGTTTGGCTCTAAACCAAAAAAAGACCAAAACATTTTTTTTTTTTTTGGGTCAAGCAAATACCTCCTACCCAAATCATCCATCCTCTCATTGCAATGGGGTGGAAGAATATAATTTTTTTGCTCCACTTTTTGTGTACTACTTCATGCTTCACCAATCACAACTTGCAATGTATTTATTTTACTTTCCTTATAAAATTAGTTACCTACCCTAATCATCCATCCTCTATTGCTTTAGGGTGGAACTATTAGGAAAAAAGGCATAGAGCTAGAAAATTTTTGTTAGGACAGTCAAGTAATAATATTGATACGCACTAAAGAAATTTGTGATAGGTAAATAAAAAAGAAGAAGAAGAAGACATGAGAATTTTATTTGGTTCAACTACAGAACCTACAATTCACACTATATATTATTAACTCAAAGGGTTATATTTTCTTCATTCAATTAGATAATGATACATTATAATAGAACTCATCTATATATATAATAATAGGTAAAACCAAGAGAAAATTCAATTAGATTTCAAATTGGAATTCAATTAAAGTATAATTTTGTGCCACGTGTCTCGTCTAATCTAAATTTTAATTTTTTGTGCCAATTGAGTTAATTCAATGTAAAAATTGGATTTCAATTAGAGTTTAATTTTGTGTCACGTGTCCCATCTAATCTAAATTTTTTAATTTTTGTGCTAAATGAGTTAATTTAGTGTAAGAAACGAAGAGTCCAATATAAATAAATCATAAAAAACCTAATCATATAATTAAAAACAATTCAAATTTCTAAGTGATTTATGTAATACACCATGACTATGTAATATATATATATATATATATATATATATATATATACACACACACACACACACATATACACACATATATATTAAAGTTTGGATTAGACGAGACACGTATTTGAGCCTTGAGCTTTGTTGATGGGCGCTAGTTTGTTTTAGACTAAAAGCCCCCTAGAACTGTAGGTCGGCCCATGAGTCGAGAGTCCGAGGATTCGTCCGAGGATGAATATATCCTCGGACAGACCCACGATGACCCTGGGATTCGCCAAAAAGATCAAGGCAGAGTTCTGGAAAAACCGTTGGTTAAGAGGGGAATTTAAGCACCCTCCGGACGCAACGGTGTGAGAGAAATATCTCAGAAAAAAGCTGCTACCTCCACATTAAAGACCCTGCACCTACCTCCCTAGCCGCATTAATGGGGGAATGACCCCTAAATAGTAGAAGTCAGCCTTCTTGCTATCATTTAAAGACTTCCAGAGAGTGGTGGATGGGACAGGTGTCTAATAGGGTGATTTGCGTTACACGTAGATAAAGAGGGAAGAAGAAGAAGTATTTAAAGAGGGAAGAGAGTAAAGAAAAGGGGGGCGAGAAAAATATTAAGGACTGTAACCTTTGAAAGAAGAAAGAGAAATAATATATAAGTTGTTCTCGGCTTACGTCCAAGGAGGTTCATTTTACGTCCGAGGAGGTTCATTTTACCCTGTTCATCAAGCTTCGAGCACCACTAAACTAGATTGCGAACCCACACTCTACAAATTTAATTGTTTAAGGCTCATTGAGCCTGAGCCCACGTGTGTTCTTCGGGTCCAGGTGCAATTGTGCACTTACAGTTCGATACAAATTAAATTGTTTAGATTTTTGCTGTTTTTTTTTTTTTTACTGAACTAATGAGCATACTTTTTATACTGTTTTTAATCAGATATTTTGTATATGAAGATATTGAATATAACAAATTGTAATTGTGCCGAACGATTCCATACACACATACCCTTTCAATTTAGGAGATACTATTTGACTAGTTTATTGTTTTATTTTGTGTTGTATTTAATAAATTTCGCAAACACTAATTATGAATTGATATTGTATATGTAATATCTAATAGTGATTTTTAAAATCATATACGTGACAGCAATGTAACAAGAAAATTGGTGTAACCAATATCATGAAAATTATAAGGAAAAACTATTTTAGTACCTCCGAATGTCATTGTCAAACTATGTCCTATATGTTTAATAACTCAAGCTAATATCAACAATACAACTACAATTCATCATTCTCATGCGTAAGCACGGGTTACGTACTAGTTTTTATAATGGAAATCACATATTCAAATCAATCACAATTTAAATTTTGAATTAATTGGTTCAATCACAATTTTCTTAATTTCTTTAAATCTCATGATTTTTTGAAATAATCAATGCATTTATTTGATCTTCAATAATATGGAAAGTATATATGTCCCTACATGCCCCTCTCAAGTTGTGTGTGAAAACCTTGATGAAATGTGCATCTTAAAAAAAATTAAATCCTTTTTCTTTGCCAAAATATAATTCCATCTCTAAATTTTACCATAAGGTTTTTTTTTTCATCTCTTAAAAAGGGGTGGGTATGTGGTGGTGTTGCTATGAAAGGAGGTGAACAAGAGAAAAAAAAAATTATTGAAGAGAAAAATAATATTGAAATATAGTAGAGAAATAAATATTGAAAATGATGTAGGTGTTTGGAGAAAACACTTATGTGAATGCTTTTAGTTTGACAATTTGTATTTATTTGAGAACAATTTATTTAATTGAAACTGAATTTTTTTTGCTAAAAGTACTATAGGAAAAAGCTAAAAGCTAGCTGAAAGTATTATAGGAAAAAGCTAAAAGCTAGCTGAATAATACAGTGTGACTCATAAATGATACCAAAAAGTGCAATAAGACCTATGAATAGTAGCAAAATAAGTTTAAAACTCTAATAAGTTTAAGCTTTCATCACTTCCCAAATGCACTCAAGAGTCCACCAAAGATGGTATCTTGTACATTGGTAGCATGCACAATAGTATCTCACCAATAATTCTGGGACCACACCCTTTTATCCTCCTTTTTTCACAACTTTCTTACATGGTTTTTTTTATTATTATTTTTTTAATTTTTATGTGGTTGAATGTGAGTGATAGAGAAAAAGTTGTTGTTCTTGTGAGTCTATGTGAATATAATAAGTAGTTAGTCACATAAAAAATTATGGGAAAGAATGTGGTAAAGGTTGTATCCTAAAACAAAATTTACCACAAAGCAATTTTGTTTTGTTTTTTTGTTTTTTTTTTTTTTCCTTTTCTCAGAGAAGAATTTTCATTTTTTTACTTTATATAAAGTTTCTCTATCTCTAAGAAAGCTCTCTCTAGCTTCTCTTATATAGTAGAGTTGGGTCCCTTCTTAACAAAGGTGTGATAGTATTCCTTGAAATAACAACGTTATTTTAGGATTTGTGGGTGTTTTTTCGAGGGTTCTTGGGAAACACTTGAGGTTTTATATTTTTCTCACTCTCCTTTTTCTACCTTGTTTCCTTCTCTTCAGTATCAATTTTTTTCATCCTTGCCTACTACCACTATGGATGATTTGACCACCAATTGGAATTGCCTTGCCCTGTTGGACAAGGAAGGGGTTGTTGTCTCGATGATGAAGTAAGCTCTCAAGAATTCATTATTGCGGTAAAATTATTAACAAAAAGGGCACTAAGTATCGATGCCTTAGCAAAAACCTTCACTCCACTATGGCACTCTAGAAACGAGTTTAAGGTCCGTAATCTAGGTAATCATGAATTGTTGTTCATGTTTGATAATGAAGTAGAGGTTGAAAAAGTGCTCCAAAGTCAGCCATGGAGCTTCGACAAACACCTAATGATCATGGAGAGGTACAATAAAAATTCCAACATTGAGGAATTGAAGTTTGACAAGTCGACCTTTTGGGTGCAAGTTCATCGTCTTCCTATTAAGTTCATGAATGTGAAAGCAGCGGAGAAAATTTGTGTTGCTCTTGGCAGAGTTATACCTACTGGTAAATCTGAATGAAGTGAAGGGTAGAAATTTTATTCGAGTCAGAGTTTCAATGGACATTAATGTTCCTTTATGTCGTGGTTGACTTGTATCTTTGGGTAGAGAGAAAGATGTATGGATTTCTTTTAAATATGAGAGCTTGTCAAATATTTGTTATTGGTGCGACTGTTTTGATCACAATGATAGGGACTGCGAGATATGGTTGAGCAGTGAAGGCACTCTTTCATAGGAACAAAAATATTTTAGACCAAGTCTTATGGCAGCACCTTTTCATCCATGCGAAAGAATGTTCTTTCAGTCCCAGGATTTTACAAACTCAAGCAGAATTCAACCACATCCTCGGTAACTCCTGCTAGGGCCAAGACAATTACCCAGGATGTTGGATAGGACATGGCCAGCGAAACATCAGTTGAAGCAGGATTGAAACCACCACCAAATAATTGTGACTCTGGTGCTCAGAAAATATGGATTAATGGCTTGGCTGAGGTGACAAAGCAAAAATCAAAGCAAACTGTTACTCTCCATAAATCATCTCCTACAATTTCATTACAAGCTGAAACCCTAGAGTCCATTAGCCGCGAATCACTTACATCCTTACGGAGCATTGGATTACAACTTAAAGAGATAGATGATGCATCAAATGTGATTGATACCGAGAAATTCCTTGTCCAAAACGGTAACCATGCTGCTTATTTACTTCCATAATTAAACACAGTTAATATTCCACCCGCTGCCAACCTCCCAGCATTCCCAAACCGATTTGGAAACCTTCCATCACATTTACACTCAATTTCAATTCCAAATTTAAATCCCACTAATGACAATCATGTGGCACATGACAAGCATGGAAGTCCTAGGGTTTCCTTACACCCACATGCACTGAAGTGGACAATGATTGACAGGCAAAGCAAAACTATTGGTGATTCCTTGACTCAAGTTTTTTCAAGTTGTGGAAAAAGATCAATAACACCAATTAACAACCACTCTGAGTTACTGAACAAGCGCTTGCAAGTTTCAAGGAGTAAGGATTATGATATTTCTAAAGTGGTGGAGGCTGATATTCAGCCTCACCAATCACAATGAATTGCCTAGTGTGGAATTGTCGTGGGCTTGGGAACCTGCGTACAAGGAAGGAGCTCAAGCTAATAGTCGAGGCAAAAAATCCATTTATTTTGTTTATAGCCGAGACATTAGTAGAAAAAGCAAGGCTGGACACGGTACAACGAAATATTGATTTTGAACACAAGTGGATGGTGCTGAGAGAAGGTGTGGGTGGTGGTTTAGCACTCTTTTGGAGGTCCTCGGTGAACCTAGTGGTGGTTGATTCATCGCGTTACTACATCGATACTTGGATTGATAAAGGTTCAAAAAATGAATGGAGGTTCACAGGGTTTTATGGAGAATTGAACATAGCAAGAAGATGTGAGGCATGGAATAGTCTCAGGCTCCTAAATCACAATCCTAAAATACCTTAGTTATGCGTATGAGATTTTAATGAGCTTATTCGACAAGATGGAAAAGCTTGGTGGGGCAATATGAAACCACGGCCAAATGCAATTATTTAGGGATGTGATAGATGAATGTGTCTTTATGGATCTAGGATTTGTGGGTAATCGGTTCACATGTAGCAAACATTTCGCGGATGGACATTCCATTTAGGAGAGACTTGATCAAGGGTTGACTAATGATACTCGGTTCCTTAAATTCCCAGGTACAATTGTTCACCACCTCCAATGCACTTCTTCAGATCACTGCCCTTTATTAATTAATCTGCTAGGATTGGAAACACCATCACGAAAAAGAATTTTCAAGTTCAAAGAGATGTGGCTATCAGATGAGTGTTGTGCTGAAACGGTGGAGGCTTCGTGGTCCTCTTATTCTCATGGGTATAGTGATGGCAATATTTTACAAAGGGTGAAGGATTGCAATAGGGACCTGGATTGGTGGAACTGAAACATCTTTGGTAATGCAAGGAAGGAACTGGTGAAGAAGAAGGCACTCTTGGCAAAGGCCAAAAATGATGCTCTAATTAGTGGGCAAAATTCTCGGGTTAGAATGCTAAGAGATGAGATAAATATTCTCTTGGACAGGGAGGCTCATTTGTGGAGCCAAAGATCTCATGTTCTTTGGTTAAAAATGGTAATAACAACACAAAGTTTTTTCACTGCCGAGCCACTCAAAGACATAGAAAAAATTTCATTCAGGGAATCATGGATAAATTCAACACTTGGAGAACACAACTACAAGATATTGCAGCATCACTAATAAGTGACTATCAAGACTTGTTCTCCACTTTAAATCTGGATCCACATTGGCCATCCCTTGATTAGATTCCTTTGGTTATCACTGAAGAGATGAACTCAACACTCATTGCCACTTTTCAAGTTTGTGAAGTAAAAGAAGCCTTGAAGCAAATGGCACCTCTCAAAGCTTGGGGTCTTAATGGTATGCCTCCATTGTTTTATCAACATTTTTGGGGTGTGGTTGAAGATGATGTAACAACCTTAATCTTATCTTGGCTCAATTCAAGTGTTGGGTTAAAATGAAATAACCTCTTACAAATTAATTAATTACCCAAGTTAATCAATTAGTCAAATTACATCCAATAGCATGGTAGCATAAACAAATCACCAAATCACCAAATAACTAAATGCAGCGAAAAATAAATTTGACACAGGTGATTCGTTTACGAATAGGGAAAACCATCAAGGTAAAACCCCACCGAGTGAATTTAAGGTCACCATTCTTGAGAATCCACTATTATCAATCACAAGCAGTTACAAGTATAAGGAATCTTACCAAACCCTATGTCCTATCCTAAAATACCAACCTACTGTTGAACCCTTACCCCAATACCTAATTGGACTTGTATTGTAGCGGCAATCTCTCCATTCAATGCACGAATCCCAGTGTGTGACTAACCAATGGTGCACAGATCCTAATACATGACTCACTCACCAACTTGAGGAAGATGTTCGCTGTAAAGTTCTTCAGTTCTTCAACAATGAAGATCAGGAAGCTCTTTGGTTACAAAACCCTTAGCGTAAAGATGCAGTAGCTTCTCTAGAGAGAATGATGAACTAGGTCACAATATGCTTGTATTTTGTTTGCATACACTTTGCATATTCTGTGCATAATGTGACGGTCTTTAAAATAAACCTTATATATGTATAGGGTTGTGAGAAAAGAAACCCTATACAAATATATTATAATATGCGTGTAATCAGATCTGAAAAGTTTGATTTCGTAATTCTCGACAGATACAACTTGTGTCGAGCTTCCGTCGAGCTTCAACATTAAATATCGATAGAAAGGGTTTTGTTGAGCATCTGTCGAGTTTTAATGAACAGCACTTCTTCACTTGTTTCTTGGTCAGACTTGCATGGTTTCAATACTCAACTTGAACACTTGTTTCTTGAAGTACTAAACTCATCCTAGATCTACTCAATTACAAGTAAAGTACGTTTTGTCAAAAGATTAGCCATTTACATAAATATGTCCTAACAATCGCCCCCTTTGGCAATCCGTGACAAAACAACAACAGAACAAATAATCATGAGAAAAGTCTTAAATCACTCAGCTCATAACCACTTGTTGAAAAACAACATAAATCTAACCCTAATATAAACTCTTGAAAAACTTTGCAAGAAGAAAGTTCATGGCATGGTAGACTTTTACAACCTGTCTTTCTGAAACACTTAAATAAAACTCATCAAGGCATCATATGTGAAATAAAAATAAATATTGCATACATAAAGAAATATGTGTATAAAGAGAAAAAAGAAACAACAAATGAAGAGATAGGTGAAGAAAAACATACATCATCGTATATATGAAAAAAAGTACAATGTATGTCAAAAATGGTCACAAGACCAGTAAACAAGAGGCTAATGTAAAGATAAGTAAAGAACATACATGTGAACCCCACTACATCCCTAAAAAATATAAACACTCCTCCTATCAAAAATGTCCTCTACTAACTCGTCCCCTAAATACAAGATTACTCTCAAACCAAAACTACTCCCCCTTTTTGTCACAAATGACAAAAGGTAAGTCACTGAGATGGCGTCATCTCATCATCACCGGAAAAGCTAGCAACATCTTCATCATCACCATCTGAGGACTCTGGAGAAGGAGTGGCAGAAGGGGCAAAGCCAGCCATGCGAGCCTGTCGGCAGGCAATGCAACTAACTCTGGTGTTCATCTAACACATCTCATCGATGAGATAGTCAAGACGATCACCAAATTCAACCTCCATCTGCTAAAGCTATGTCCTGATGGCCTCTAGAGTCACTCCACCAGTTACGAAGGTAGAAGGAGCCGAGGAAGAAGGAACAGCAGAAGCTACAAGATCATTCGTCTCCACACACGGCCGCTTCAGACGAAGCTAAGCCTTGCTCCGCCGAACAAAACTAGCGCTGATGACACCCATGGTGGTGAAGTAAGGAGAGGAAGGAATATCAATGGAGAAGTGCAGAATGGTCAGCGTGATAGCTGAAGGAAAGATGAGCTTATCACGGGTGGCAGTGTCCTAATAAATATCAAGGATAGAAGTGATAAAGTGAGAGGGAAAATCTATAGAGAGATCCTCCAAAAGAGCAAGAAGGAAACGAGCATGAAGCTTAGTGATGGATTTATAGTTAGACAAAGGAGTAAAAGTAAATGTCATCACCATGTTAAGGAACCTCGAGTCTTTGGCAAAGCCCGAGCATGGGGTGTTTAGCTTACCACCCCATGTGGAACTAGTCTCACAAAAGTGAGAGAAAAGCTCGTCTCTAGACACGGTCCAGAGATGCTCACAGCTAGGGTAGTCAGGATGCGCTACCCTGGGTATACGTAGTACTTTATATATAAAATCCAGAGTAATTACGATACGTGTACCTCAGAAGTAAGTATAAAACCGAGGCATAGAGGTATCAATGCCATGTATATTGGAGTAAAATTCCTGTATAAACACGACAGGACACCTCAACGAACTCTCACAGAGAGAAGCCCAACCCCGGGTCTGAATGACAGTGAGGAGAAGAGTGTCAGAAAAGTCCGACAGGATAACCTAGCATTCCGGATGAACGCCACGTTTCTGGAAGTTCTCCAAGAAGTCCTTCTGGGCCTTCTTATCATGAAATCGGATGTGAGACGGAGGATCAAAAGAAGAAGAAGACCCAGAACCACGAAGAGGGTTCTGAGCTAGAGTAGATTTGCGAGGCTTGCGTGCCATAGTGTAGTCTATCCGAGAGAGAGAGAGAGAGAAAGAGAAAGAGAGAGAAACAAGAACACATCACAACTAGAAAAAAAAAAAAGAAAAAAAAAAAGAAAGGACGTATGCGTGAAAAATGCATGAACATGTGACGTGCAAAAATAAAAGTATCATGGGCAAAAACCCAATCCAACCTAACAGCACTCACAATTTTAATCAAGCACACAATCCTAAAATGCATGAAATATAGTTATAATGCATAGAGAATGCAATGCGTGAACATATAACAACAAAAACACAAAGCCTAACCCAAAAAATTCATGAAAAACTCAAAAACCCCAAAAATTTTGAAAAAACCCAAAAACCTAGGTCTAAATACATGAAATGCATGAAAAAGAGACAATAAGAAGACTTACCAAGTGATTCTAGCTTGGAATAGGCCGAAAATTTGATGGGTAGATGGATTGTAGAGAGAAAAAGAGTTTTAGGTCGAGAGAGAAATGTTTTCTGTCGAAGAGAGAAGTGAGAAATGAAGTCTGAATCGCGTCTGACCCTTAGATAGAAATCGCAGCTCGATGGATCGAAGATGCTATCGAGATCTATTGAGCACTAAATCTCGACAAAAATGAATCTGTCGAGGTGCCGTCGAGGATTTGTTGACAACAAAACACTTCGATGGATCGAGAAGCTGTTGAGAATCTATCGGTTAAACAGAATGCTCAAAAAAATTGGCTTGATGGATCGAGAAGTTGTCGAGATGCTATCAAGATTCCGTTAAGGAGAGACCCAGAAATCTCGATAGATCGAAGAGCTGTCGAGATTCTATCTAGGCTAAAGAAAGAAAACTCAATAGAAGATGAATCTGTCAAGAAGCTGTTGAGCTTGAAGAAAAAGAGCTGTTTCAAGGAGGAAAAACACATAAAGATGAATGAAAACATCTCTTAACATATAAGCATAGCATCCATAGATCCAGAAACACACACACACACTAAACAAGTCTAATCAATTTTATATTTCAAAAACAAATTAAGACAGTTTAGTGAGCATATATTAACACATGTATTCCTTGTGATAGCCAAATCACATTGTACCTGCACATGTATCAAAAATAGATAAGAATTTTTGCATGTTGTGTGTGAAAACATAACAAGTATGCACAAGTTTCTCATATTGTGACGATTTGAGATATGAGAGAATCAAAAACACTCACACACAATCATAACTGTTTGATGGGGACTATCACCTTCGAGGTACATCATACAATTCCCACATTTGCAACCATATTTAAAAACATTTCGATTCTTTTTGCTTTTACATTCTTTGCATATTTTCTTTTTGAACATATCATGCATGGGCATATATAGAGAGAGAAGAAATACCCAATTATGTAAGCCAAAACATCACAATTTTGCTATGCCGAAGCACACAAATGTTATACATGATTGGCGGGCTTTAGTGGTGAGATGATTATTTATGCCTTTCTCTTAGAATTTTCTAGTCATTCCTATCAAAAAAAAGTAATATGAGTATTAAGTGTAAAAGAGACAAAATTAATCGTATTCATCACAAACACAAGCCACAAAACTCACTTGCTTAGTTGCGCATTAAATTGTTCATCTAAGCTATAAGAGATACAAAGTTTAGAAAACTTTGTTTCAATGGCCATCCAAGGTACACAAGTACCAATATACACAAACACACACTTTTTTTGTATTTTTCTGATTTTTCAATCTTTTTATTTTTATGAAAAAAAAAAAAGCAAAACTGAAAACAAACAAACAACAACATGTTAAACAAACAAAGCATAAAACTAAACTAACTCAAAAGCTAGAAAGCAAAACAAACAAGTAATGCATAAACATAAAAGGAGAGAGAGAGAGAGAGAGAGAGTGACTGAATCACTTTAAGCCTTTTTCCTTCCACACCTTGGAAGAACCTTTCCTTTGAACAAACCTTTGATCCTGAGAAGATGGGGAAAAATTGAAATTGTTCAAGTTCGAAAGGAATGTGAGGGCTTTGAGAATATCTCTGAGAAGACCCAAAGATGTTAGAAACTAACCTTGACCACCAAATGATAACACACTTTTACTCTGTTGAGTGGCTAACCACTTATAACAATTTGGACGACTGTGTCCCAAAACTCCACAGTGATGACAGAAATGCGGCTTCTTTGGTTGAGACTTCTTATTTTTTGCCTTATTGTCTTTCTTAGCCCTAAGATTTCTAGTCTCTTTCTTCTCTATCTTAGGGGTGCTCCTAGAATAGATTTACCCTTGTTTATATTCTCACTAGCTATTTCAGTTTTAAATTTATTGTTCTCAGAATTAACATTATTAGCAGGTGAGACAAAAACAGTTCTACTAGAAGAGGCAATATTAAAAGAGTTTGAGAGTTTATACCCCAAGCTGCTTCTGTCAGAAGTTGATTTCTGGAGGTTCAGCATTTCATCCAACTTTGCACTAGAAGTCCTCTCCAATTAAGCTCGAAGTTGGAACAATTCTGCTTCAAGATCCTTGGTTCTTTCAGCCAAGAAATTGTTCTTAAAACGCAATCCTCCAATGACTTGGTTGGCTTCATTAACCTTGGTAAAGAGCTCATCTCGTTCCAGCTCCACTTCACTAAGCTTCTTAGTGGACAGCCTATACAACTTCTCATGCTTTTCAGACACTTTGTATAACTTTGCATAGACTGTATGGATGTCATCCTGATCATCCATCTTCTCAAACTTGAATTCCACCAAGTCCTCTTCTTCATCCACTGCTTCTATGATCCCCTCAGTAGGACCCACTATGGCAGTGAAAGCATTCAAGATTCCTTCATCATCACTGTCATCTAACTCAGTCTCAAACTCAGTGTCACTCAAGGTAGCAGCAAGAGCCTTACTTTTTCCAATTGACTTGAGATATGTTGGACATTCTTATTTCATGTGTCCAAGGCCTTGACATCCGAAGCACTTTGGTTCGGAGGGAATAGTATATTGATCACCATCCCTAGCATCCTTCTTCCCTCTGTCTTGACTTTCGAATTGATAAGAACTAGATTGCTTACGGTTCTTGTCAAAACTTTTCACATTGGCATTCTTTATGAACTTCTTGAACTGTCTAGATGTAGGACTTCATTTTTGAATCTTCATCATCTAAAAACTCATCAGTCTCATTGCTTTTGGCCTTCAGTGCCATGCTCTTACTTCTAGTTCCTTTCCCAAGTCTAATCAAACCTAATTCATAGGTTTGTAGGTTGCCAATCAGCTCCGTCAAAGGAATGGTGTCAATGTCCTTTGACTCTTCAATAGTCGTTATGTTGGCATGAAACCTCTCAAGTAAGGACCTTAGCACATATCTTACAACCTTGGGTTCGGGAATGGTTTCCCTAATATTAAAGGCTGAGTTGACTTTGTCTTTAAGTTTGGCGTAGAACTCATCAAATGACTCATCATCCTCCATTTTTATCTCCTCAAAGCTAGTCATGAGCCTTTGGAGTTTTGAATTCTTGACAGCCTTAGTCCCTTCATAGGTTGTCTAGAGGATGGTCCATGCTTCCTTTGTAGTTTCAGTCAAGAATATATTCTTAAACTCCTCATTCATGACCGCACTGAATTTGGCATTCAATGCTCTGCTGTTGAAGTTTGCCGCTTTGATCTTTGCATCATCCCAATCAGTTGGCGCTTCCTTTGGCTTAGGCCAGCCAATCTCCATAAGTTGCCACATTTTCTCATCTAAAGACTGCAAAAAAGCTCTCATGCGTACTTTTTAATATGCATAGTTAGTGCCATCAAATAAATGAGGTATAATGAGAGATTTGTCCTCTATCCATGACAAATAGGGGTCAATGGATCATACAGTAAAGATTAAAACCTAGTCAGTGTGCCCGCTCTGATACCACTTGTTGGGTTAAAATGAAATGACCCCTTGCAAATTAATTAATTACCCAATTTAATTAATTAGTCAAATTACATGCAATAGCGTAGTAGCACAAACAAATCACCAAATAACTAAATAAAGCGGAAAATAAATTTAATTCAGGTAATTTGTTTATAAATGAGAAAAACCACCGAGGCAAAACTCCACCGGGTGAATTTAAGGCCACCATTCCCGAGAATCCACTATTAGACCCAAGGAATCTTTGTAGTTGTGTTTTATCAATAATGACATTGGGAAACTTATCAGCAAACTGAATGGCTCTGTCAATAGGACAAATTTGTCCTTCAAAAATGTCATAGCCAAGGAAACAGATCTTTGTTTGAAATAGCTTGATTTTCTTAGCAAAGACAACAAGACCATTGTGTTTGATGGTATCAAGGAACGAATACAAATGTTTCCAATGTTCATCAATGGATTTGAAGTAGACAAGAACGTCATCAATGTAAACAATGGTGAAATGACTAAAGGAATTCACTTGGGCATTCTTGGGACCAAAAGGCATAACATTCCACTCATAATATCCAAAAGGGATGGTGAAAGCAATTTTGTACTTATTAGCCTCACTAATTTGGACTTGCCAGAACCCAGATTTCATATTGAATTTAGAAAAGACGACAACATCACTTAGCCTATGTACTAGGTCATTCTTGTTAGGGGTAGGATACCTAATCCATTCTAATACTTTATTCAGAGGCTTGTAATTAATAACTAAGCGAGGAGTCCCTCTTTTAATTTTAGCTTTTTTTGAACATAGAAAGCAGCACAAGATCAAGGGGACTTACTATTCCTAATCAGCTTTTTATCAAGAAAATCATGAATTTCTTTTTTACAAAATTCAACTGTTTTAGCATTCATTTGAATGGGACGAGCCTTAGTAGGAATGTTTTTTTCATTGAAATCTTTAGCATAGGGCAAATTAACAAGGTCTTTTCCTATGCCAAAAGGCATTAGGGATATCAGAGCAATTATCATTGATCAAAATTTTATGAAAGCTATGAATTTTGGATTGTAATAATTTATCGGAGAGTTGTTTAGCAATCTTCTTATATCTAAATTCTTGCTTAAGAAAATTTAGATGTTTGGTTTTAGCATGAATCAGGTTTAAAGAAGTATCAGTATCAATTTCAAATCTTGAAGCAAATTTAAATTTGACCTTCTGCCCAAAAGGGTCAGTAGTGATACCATAATGTACAGAAAGAAAAGGATATAAATAATTTATGAAGGGAATACTAAGAATCACTCTGTCAGTCATGTTTTTAGCAAGGACAGAAGGAATTTAAAAAAAAACATTGTCATGGCAAACATGAGCATTATTTAATTCATATTTAATTTTCATTTGAGTACCATTAGCAGAAAATAGTTTTTCAGTGGATTTTTCATAATACTTGGAAGGAATTATTCCTTCTTGAATGCAATTCATATCAGTACCAGAGTCATTCATAGCAATAACATTGAATTTATATTCATGGCAGACAACAATTTAACTTTGGAAAACCATTTTGGAGGGATCAGTTTGTTAATAAGACTAAGCCATCTTCGTCTCTTTGCTCACCTAGCTCACTATCAGATTGTCCATTATCAAATTGTTTATCAATTTTTAAAAGTAACATTTCTTGTTTAAAGTCAAAGTTATCATTTTTAACATTTTTTAAATCATTTTTTAGCTCAATGATTTCTTTCTTAATAATAGTAATTTAATGTTGTAAATCATTAACAGTTATCTCTTTGGACTTTTGTTTTAGAAAATCTTTCCAAAGTTTCCTCAAGACTTATCTTTGATTTCATCTTTTTATCATTTTCATCCTTAACCAGGGTTTTCTTGAGCTTTTTAAGATATTCTCCTTTTAGCTCAAAATTATCAATTTGGCTTATTAGATTTATTAGCAAATTTTCTTGTTCTTCTATTTTGGTTAAAATATTAATTGCTTTGCAGCCTTTGGAGAGAACATTAATAGTATTGCAACAAGAGTCTCTACAACCAATTTTAATATTAGGGGAATCAGAAGTTTACTGTTAGAGTGATAGCCAAAACCAGATAAGGAAAGAAAATCCTCTTCTGATGAATCAGATGAAGCAGTAGATCTTGATTCAAAGATCTGAAACAGATCTTCTTTATCATTATCATTAAATTTACCAAGTTTTTGTTTGCAGTCTTTACTAAAGTAGCCAAATTTTCCACAATTGAAATAGTTTCCTTTACCAGATTTATGCTTATCATGTTTTTTATAGACATTTCTCTTCTTATCATAAAAATTATTAGTTTTAGTAAAACGTCTTTTATATCTTTTATATTTATAATCTTTATGGACCTTATCATGTTTCTTATTCCCTTTTTGCCTAGAAGGGGCAATGGGAGGTAAACCATAATATTCACAGAATTTACCCATTTCATATTTAACATTTTTACTATTTTTTAATTGTTGCTTTTACATTTTTTGGTCATTACACATGTTAATACCAAGTTTTTTAATAGTGCTAAAAATATCACCATATGTTAAATCATCATAATTAATAGTACCATTTTTATCAGTTGATTCTTCTTTTACCTTATGAGAAAAGAGAGAAGGTAGACCATCAATAAACTTCTTTTTCCAATAGGGTTTGAAACAGTCTTTCTGAAGCATTACTCTAGAATTAAAAACATCTTGGTACCATTTGTAATCAGACATAGTAGGACAACGTAAATTGTTTAGATAGTCATTGATACGAGAAGAAATATTAGAAGGAGTTCCAACAAAGTGTTTGATAATAGTATAAATTAAAGTATTGACTTCATCTGGAATACCTTGGCCAATTCTTTCATCAAAAATGGGTTAACCATCATCATCTTTTTTAACAGCCTTTTTGATGGATTCTCTAGATTCTTCGATAAGATATTTTTCCCACCAACCGCGAAGGGTTCTAGAAAAACTGGTAGTAAGGAGATCAACAATTTCAACATGGTCAAGATTATGGTTGGTAATTTAAGCATTAGCAACCATAGACATTTGACCCATTTTATTAATAATTTCTTGTTCAGGTAAGCCATCAATGTTCCATTCATAAAGCTTATTAGCAGAAACAGAAAACTAGGTTTGGAAAAATCTCTCTTCGAATTACATATCAAGAGGAGTAGGTTTTGAATACTAATTCTTTGTAAGAGAAGTGGGATTGGGTTTTTCGACAAATCTTTTAATTTCAGGTAGTTTGAAAACAGATTTATCAAAAGCAGAGGATGAGGAGTTAGAATTTGAATCTTCAGAAAAACTAGTCTCTTCCCTTTTTCTTGAAATAGCACAAGCAGCACTAGTAGAAGTATTCTGCTCGGTTTTTATTTTTTGTAAATCAACAAGCATATGTTCAACTTTTTCAATAGTTTTTTTCTAGGTAGTCTTAAGGCTCAAGGTTTTCCTTTGGCTAGGTAAATCAATCAAAGGTTTTTCAGTTTTTGAAGAAGTAGGTTTTTCAATTTTTTTTTTCAATTCGGTCAAGTTGTTGGCCAATAATATGTAAGGAATTGTTAACAAAATTGTTTTGTTCAATAATATTTTTTGTTTCAATAGAAATAGGGGTGTTAGCATCAATTATTTCAGCAATTTTGAAAAGGGAGGCGTTTATCTCAGTCCCTTTATAGTTAATAAAAAACGTGTCAAGGGGTGGATGAATAGACCGAACAATAGTTTTATTTTCTTTGACAAAATTTGATTTTTTCACCATATTCAAACTGTTTTTTGAAATTTATTTTGGAACATAGTAGTTTTCAATGAAATCAAAAAACAAAATACGTTTTTGTAGTTGGTGCATTTTTTCTTTCCATTTTCTTTTAACACGATCTTTTTCTTTCTGTTCAAAAGTAGCATGATAAGATTTTCTTTTTTCTTTGTTTTTTTGTAGATTTAAACTCATCAAACAAAGCTCCATGTCAATAACAAAATTTTTGTTTAAAACTCTTAATTGGCTATGAATAATGAGGGTTTGAAAATCGGGGGTAGTAACAGCTTGGAAATCAAAAGCAGTTGGAGACCCAGATTCTGTCTCTTCTTCTTCTTCTTCAATGACATGTTTGCCATGTTTAGAAGGAGACCTTGTTTTTGTGGAATAATAAGCAATGCTAACTTGGGAGTTGTCACTTGCAACTCCTTTCAGCTTTAAATAAGGTTTTTCAAAATTCTTTTGTAAAAATTCATTGAGATCTTGATCTCTTTTTGAAATGTCTTCAGAAACAGCAGATCCATTAAAAGAATGTCTTCCTTCTTTGATCATAAAAGGCTTATTATCATCAAAATTTATTTTAATAGTTCCATCGAGATATTGTTGGCTGTGATCAAGATTTAATTCATCATAAACAAGCTTAGCAGGCTGAGCTTCTCATTCCAGCAATCATTCTTTGGGAAGATTAATATCTTTCCATTGAATCATTTTGGAACTTGAACCTTAGCATCAGGAGTGGAACATTGGATTAACAAATTTTATCACCAAGGTCTCTTAGCCTAGCACGAGGATTAAGTTGAGTACCTAACAATCTATAATAAATGTGATATATGATAGCAAAGGGCTTACTACCTTCATCCATATCATAACCAGATGTTAAAATATTTAAAGTTAAAGCTTTAACAATATTAGGATCATCCAAAGCAAGAGTAATATCAGGATAACAGTTAGAATAAACAGGACCATCAAACAGAGATGAGGTGATCATGCCAAGAATACTAGTACGAAAATCTTTAAATCTAGCATCTCTTAAGCACATAAGAGCAAAAACATTAATACCTTTTCGAGTAAGGGGTTTAACAGCAACTTGAACTAGTCCAATATGCAAATAACTGAATTCTTTAGCAAGGAATTCATTAATATTTCCTTTATTAAACAAACAACATTTTTCATGGGTTCTTGAAATAGAATATGTCTGCTCAATAGTTCTGGACACTGAACTGGGAATTGAAGGTATTTTGGACCCAACTAGTCCTATAGATGGATTTAGTATCAACTTTGGGGATACTCCATTTTTGAAAATGAGTGAGATCAGTTTCTTCAACAGCGTAATCTTCTTCATTTATAATATTAGGAGGGACGATGGATTTGAGCTAACAGAGGAATTGAATCTAAATAATCTATCCATTCTATTTTAGTTTTAACACTCCTCACTTGTTATGTTTATTCTTACAACCATTGCATTTCGTAACACATACCCTAATCAACCCTCTACCTCTCATGCCCTAACGCACTTCTAGCAAAATAGGCTTATTGTTTGGTATAGGGAATTCACTTTCTGATAAGGGTGGCGCCAATGGAGATAAGAAGAAAGACACAACAAAGGAAGTATCAAAAGTTTGGGTAGAAACATAACACACACACACACACACACACACACACACACATATATAGATTTTTGGTGTTAAATTTTGGGTATAGGAGCTTTGGAATTTGTAAGGGTTTATATTGTGTTGTAATGTGTTTAATTTTGTGTGATATAGGCCGAAGGTTTCGTTGGCACTTTTCTTCAATTACAACACCTCGTTGGGACCGCCATATCAAGTTTTGGTAGATACCAACTGTTAAGATTAGTGCCCTTAAATCCTATTGTAAGATACTATGTATGACATTATGTTATGATTAATAAAATTATTTTATTATTATCTAAAATAATGGTAACATGAATATTTGGACATTATCATATAGTCCAAGAGATGCATGGTATGTGATTTAGTCACAGAAGATATAGATTACAAGTATTTTCTAAACTCAGAATTTTAGTTCGTAGTCGGTGATGAAATTGAGCATTTCATCTGCGAAAACTATAACATTTCAACTAAGACGATTTGTCTTGATCATGGAAGTGGAGACTTCTAGTTGATATGTTGATATTTTTGAAGAGTTAAGACATATTGAACTGGACCGCTGTGAGATTTATTATTCTCCTAACGACTGTCAAATGAATAATAAATCTCACGACTTTTATTTATATGAACTCTTAATTCTGAGAGAATAATGAACCTGATCATGAGGTGTAGGTTACTTTGATATATTAGGAGTGAGATCTAAAGTCACGATTAAAACCTTAGTATGTTGGGCAGCTGCATTTAGTGTTGATAGAATATATATTCTCAAGATAGAATTCATAATCTCTTAACGGAGATATAAAATATTCTTTTAAGATAACTTTAATGGGTTTAGTTATTCAAAATGTTAGGCCTTACTACTTTACTAAGAAGTTACTAAAATATTTATTTATGAAATTGGATTTCATAAATATATGATGAATAACTTAAAAGATTAAACTGAGTACTCAAGGATTAAGATATAGTAATCTTCAAAGTGTCAGTCTACATTCATAATTTTGTATTACTACGAATATTTTATGAAAAGATTACATGTATAATAAAGTCTTAGGATATAATTTATTAATAAGGCCTAGAGTGCAATTATATTTATATAGTGATATTGAATATAATTAATGGTAACTTTAGACTTGTCAAGAGTTGACAGAAAAACCCAAGACCCATTAGAGCTAGAGTCTTATTTGTTCCTTTTTTGTCCCACTCCAAGTCACATACTAAAGCCCAATTGGAATGGTTCAAAAGGCTAGTCTAATTAGATAATCAGTTAGTTATAAGGAGAGAAACATACAGAATATTATGTGACACTTTAGTGTGGAATGAAATGGTGTGTATATAAGTATAAGCCACTCTCTTATTCTCCCTTGGAAACTGATTGAGAGACCACACTTCTTGGGCATTAAGTGGAATTAGAGTGGAGATTAAAAGTGTTCCCAAGTACTAATATTTGGTTTTAAATTTCACCGCACCAAGGTATGCTCTTTTGTTCTTGAATTCTGAAATTTATATAATACATGTTATCAATCGCAAATGAAGTAGATCCGTTAATTTTCCACTGCGTATATTTTGTATGCGATACAAATATGTATTTTTCCAACACCAACTTCATCAATTTCTCTATCCAGAATAAAGTGAGTGATTAGTGCTTTTATTCCATTTATTTTAAATGGTTTTTTTTTTTCATAAAAATGCATCATTTGAGATACATTTTTATTGATCGTGACTCACTAAATGTGTGTAATTACCAATTGAAAAGGAGAAAAAAAAATCTAAGAATGAGATAGAAATCCTTATTCAATTCTAGAGCTTGTTCTATTCATATTAATGCATTGAAGGATATGTTCTGGAAGCATGGATAAAAATAATAACTCGATTGTTTTTTGACTCGGTAACTTTGCATTACAATCCTAACTTATGCAATTTCTTTCATTGTTGTAGCTGGACCTGGAGAAGGGAATGATGGACTGCCTATATGCAAAATGTGAGTTTGGAATCACTAGTTTCTACAATTTAATGTGGCTATTAATTTGCTGCCAGAATTGTTGTGCCGTGTTAATGAGGTATCCTAAGTTCAACATTGTTGTTAATGTGGTTTTATAACAAGCATTGAGTGCCATGTATCATTGGCAAACACTTAAATATATGTTAACTGAATGCAATACATAAAAGCAAAAATTAGTACTGATTAGAGAATAATTATAAAAAAAAACTTAAGTGAAGAAAAAAAAGAGACTTTTTTAATGGATTTTTAATTTTTTGGTGACCAATTTTTTCGTGGCAGGAAATTTGGAACCTTTCTTCGCTTTCCCCATCTCTTAGGATGAAGAGCAGAACAAACTAAGATGAAGTTATTCCAGGCGAGTCCCATAATCTTGTTTGGTTTGGTTTGATTTAGAATTATTGTCAAACTATAATGAAATCGAAACCTATTTTAACGTAAACACTTGGGAAGAGAGAGAGAGAAATCGGCGAAAGGGGATGAAGAAGGCGAGAGAGGCGGTGATAGTTAGCCTAAACCTCACCTTAGGGGTTTTATTATGGTAACGATTTAAACCCTCAACTTTTAAATATTACAAATTAAACCTTGAATTTTGCAAAATATAACAAATTTGAACCCTAGAGTCAAATTATTATAACGCGGTGCGGTGGGTTATGGGATTTTTTGTTTTTTTGCACCACACCTATAAGGTGTGGTTTCCTCTCATGCTTCACCACACCTCACATGTGCATGGTAGTAACTGGTCTACACCAGATACGGTTCACCATAGCGGTGCAATGCGGTTAGTTTAGTGCAAAAAAAAAAAAAATCAAAATTACATCGGAATCATCAAACAACCCACACAAAAATTTCAAAGAACTCAAATATTAACAAACATACATGTTCAAAATATTTCTCTAATACCCACACAAAATTTTCAAAAAAATTTACAATCTTTCTAGAAACTAGAGCAAGGAGAAGATAAGTAGCCTAGGTCTTAAGCATTATATAATTCCACATACTTGTAGAAAGCATAGTAACCTAGTATTGACAATTGAGCTTCAAAACATTCTCTAAAAATTTCTAGATAATAACCATGATAGAGAGCAGAGAGGAGAGAGAGAGAGAAACTTGGAAAACAGTGGAATCAAGTTGTAGTCAAAAGTAATGGTGGGGAGCTACAGATGACAGTGGCAGCGAGCTGCTTATTGAGGGTAAGGAGAGAGAGATGTAGATGATAGAAAGTGATGTAAGTTTCTTTAAAACCTTCTCTCGTCTCCTCGTGTGTGTTAAAATTATTTAGTATTTTAAAAAAAAAAAAAACTAGAATTAATCTAGACTCCAACTAAAACGACAAAGTTGAAATTAAAGCTATTTTAATTTATGTCCAAAATGACGTTGTTTTGTATTAGATTTAAAAAATAATAATAATAATGAACCTACGTCGTTTTATAATCACCTAGTTTAACCCTATTTTATCCCCTTCTGTTTTCAGTTTTCGCGCCTCCCCTCTCAACCACGTTGCACAGGTACTCTCTCTCTCTCTGGAAATTTCTTAAAACCGAAACTTGATTGTACTCATCGGAATGCAAAATCCACAACCGCTCGCCGCACCGGCCGTCGTCGGTATTTGAAAATCGCCGATCTCTCTCGCCTCTCTTCCCAAGTGTTTACGTTAAAATAGGTTTCGATTTAATTATAGTTGGACAATAATTCTAAATCCAACCAAACCAGATAGGTTTCTGGGACTCTCTCTCTCTCTCTCTCTCTCTATTGTTCGGACTAGGAATAACTTCATCTTAGTTTGTTCTGCTGTTCATCCTAAGAGATGGGGAAAGCGAAGAAAGGTCCCAAATTTGCTGCCATGAAAAAAATGGTCACCAAAAAATCCATTAAAAAGTTAGTCTTTTTTTTTTTTCACTTAAGTTTTTTATATTATTCTCTAATCAGTAGTAATTTTTGCTTTTATGTACTGGATTCAGTTACAAACAACAGGTTTTAGACCCAAAAAAGAATGATAACAACGAAAAGAAGCTCCCAAGAAATGTGTAAGCCTTATTGTGTTGTTTATCATTTTTATTTATCTAGTATTCCTTTGAATTTTGGAAGTATTTATAAAAGTCTGTATATATATATATATAGATTTTTGGTGTTAAATTTTGGGTATAGGAGCTTTGGAATTTGTAAGGGTTTATATTGTGTTGTAATGTGTTTAATTTTGTGTGATATAGGCCGAAGGTTTCGTCGGCACTTTTCTTCAATTACAACACCTCACTGGGACCGCCATATCGGGTTTTGGTAGATACCAACTTCATCAATTTCTCTATCCAGAATAAAGTGAGTGATTAGTAGTTTTATTCCATTTTATTTAAGATGGGTGTGGTTCATAAAAATGCGTCATTTGAAAGAAATTTTTATTGTTTGTGACTCACTGAATGTGTGTAATTACCAATTGAAAAGGAAAAAATCTAAGAATGAGATAGAAATCCTTATTCAATTCTAGAGCTTGTTCTCTTCCCATTAATGCATTGAAGGATATGTTCTGGAAGCTTGGATAAAATTAATAACTTGCTTGTATTTTGACTTGGTAACTTTGCATTACAATCCTAGCTTATGCAATTTCTTTCATTGTTGTGTAGCTGGACTTGGAGAAGGGAATGATGGACTGCCTATATGCAAAATGTGAGTTTAGAATCACTGGTTTCTTCAATTTAATGTGACTATAATTTGCTGCAAGAATTGTTGTGCCATGTTGATGAGGTATCCTAAGTTCAACATAGTTGTTAATGTGGTTTTATTACAAGCGTTGAGTGCCATGTATCATTGGCAAACACTTTAATATGTGTTGCTCACTTAATGATATTTATCAAAATATTATGCTTGGTTGTGTGGATGTCCATGAGAATGCTTGAGGAATAAAATGAGGATTTTTTTAAAAAATTATGATTTGATTGAATCCGCCTACCTTGTGGATTGAAGGCACTCCTTGTATCACGCAATGTGTGATGGCAGAGCTTGAGAAGCTAGGTCAGAAATATCGAGTTGCTTTGAGGTATCTTCCCATGCTTTTTACTCACTCTGCAATATTTTCCAATAAACTTTTATGCTTGTTGTCTACTTAGCCCCAAAAAAAAAATTATGATTGTCATTCACATTTCTTTATCTATGTTAGTATGAAGAGGATCTAGATTTGTTGGATGCATGTGTTAATGTGTATGTGGGAATGGGATTAGTTGTGGATCTTATTCAATATACTCTGTGTACATTTTTGTTTGTTTTATTCCATATCCAATAGTATTAGCTATTAATATATTTTTTTTTAATAACTAAAATATTAGATATCCGTATTTATAATCTGAGTGAGAAATGAGAATTCTTATGGTGTTATGATGTGCTATTTAAGAAAAAATGTTATTGTTTTATGGAATGATTCTCATTCAAGTTGATTTCTGTTTTCCCCTTTTGGATGAATGAAATCTATTCAATCAAAAGGAAAAAGATTAAAAATTAATTTATTAATTATATTGGTTATGCAATAAAATTCTGAACCTTGCATGTTTTCTGTGGCCATTCTCATGCATCAATTGGTCATAAACTAGCATTGTTCTACTCTTTTCCTATTGGATTTTGATATTGAGAATCTCGTTGTATACTGATAATCTAGGATTTTTATTTTTTGGGAATAAGTAAACAATTGACGATACAACCAGTGATGATCATCAGCTAATGAGTACTGTCCTTTATACTTATTTTGGTACAGGATTGCTAAGGATCCTCGTTTTGAAAGACTAATTTGCACTCATAAAGGGACCTATGCTGATGACTGTATTGTTGATAGAGTTACAGAGGTATGATTTGAATTAATTTGATGTGAAATTTCTTGTGTGCATCACCCATATTTAGTAATAGTATCAATTTTCCCATTTTTAAAATGTCTGACAAACTTAAAGCTTTCTCCAAGAATTATTTAAATGCTCCAAAATATATGTGAGTTCCATATGATAAGATGTAAGGTTATACAGTTAACTGCTTCTTGAAAGGGTTTGGGATAATTCTTATTTGAGGAAATTTTAGGAACTTACCTCCTCGTACTAGAATGGCACTATGACCCTTAAGGAGATTAGATTTTACAAGTCAAGATGATATGGATATAACTTCTTGCGGCAATGATCCTACCATCTCTGAAGGAATTAGAGTTTTCATTTAATCAATGTAGGACAAACTGGGGGATGTTTACTTGGGCTTGTGGTGGGTTAAGGTTTAAGTGGATTTGTGGGTTTAGGGTTTATAACTTTGAATAGGGTTTTGTAGGGAAGAGAAAAGATTTGATAGGGTTAAAAAGAGGTAAGAAGAACAGAAATTAAATCTGTAAAGAAATGGCTGCGAACAGTGGATATGAACAGTATGGGTGAACAGTACCATAAACAGTACTGCAAGAAAGACTAGAAGAAAAAAGAGAAGAGAAAAGGAAGTAAAGAACAACTAGGCCTACATGCCTCAATACTCAAAACACAGCATTTTTTTTTTTATCAACTTCCTGCTTTGACTTTTGAGTACAATACAACACATGTTAATAAATAAAACCTAAGATACTTAGGATCTCCTTGAAAATTTTAGACTCAACTAAATTATTAAAATACCTTAATTTGCAGGGATTGCAGAAAGTAATATTTGTAAAAATAATATCTTGTCTAAGTTCTTTAGGACGCATGAGTTGTCATTGGTTGGTGTAATTGACCCAAGGATTTGACAGACATAAAAGAACTGTGATTTGAAATTGAAGGTGCTCCTTTTTTTTCCCTAAAGAATATGTTATTAGAATGAATACTAGAGAAACTTACAGTAATGATGTTGAATAAATATAATAGGTTGTCAGCTGGGATGCACTGACGAGGCAAAACGCCCGCCACACCCGCGTCCGACGCGGTGATGCATGAGGGACACCGCTGCCTGTGGGTTGGTGCCGCATCTACCCTTTTTTTTTTTTTTTTTTTTTTCGTTTCATGACACGGGACAATGCGCGCTGAATTGGGCTGATTCGCGCTGACTCAGGCTGTATCAGTCCGAAACCGCCGAAACGCCGAAATTGAAAAAAAAATGTGCAAAATCTTCTTCTCTTTCTCTCTCTGTCTTGTTTTCCTGCCTCTACTCAGTCTAGATGTTGCGTAAACTGGTTTAAGAAAACTAAAGAAAGGTAAAAAAAAAAAAAGGTATGAATTGGGAAGTTGGAGACTTGGAGTGACAGAAGAAATGAAGATGTGGTGTAGAGGCTGACTTGGTGTAGAGAATTTTGTAAAAGGTGTGGTGTAGATTAAGCTTTGGGAAATGGAAGCCTTGGGGAAATTAAAAAAAATAAAAATAAAAAAGAAGGTAAAGTTGATATTCTGATGAGACCAAATGCGATGTGTTGTTGACTTGTTGGCACTGGAGTGGCAAGTGAATGGAGAGAATAAAAAGAAAAGGATTTTAAACTTGTGGGTTGTATTTAATTTATGAACATGTTTTAGTTATTATTTACTATTGCTCTTAAATTTGGTATTTGTTTATATAATGTGAAAAAGTATGCTTAGCAATATATTAAAAATATAAATATTAATATTTTTATAAATTTTTTATCGCCGCACCCGCACCCGCACCCGCACCCAATTTTTTCAAAAATTGCCGAGTCTTGCATCCACACCCGCAAACGCACCCGTGCTTCATAGGTTGTCAGCACCCATATTCATTCTCAAATGTTCACTGGATTTGTTAATAGATCAGCATGGGGGTGTTTCAATTAATTTTACGACTAAGAATGATACGCCATTAAAATTATGCATCAGAATACCCAAGCCACGTCAATGTCCTTGTTTCTTGGATATCAAATTGCTATAATGTTTATGAAGTGACTGGTACAAGTGTTTTCAGTCTTATAGTAATAGCAGCTTCATTTCAACAATATTTATCGAACAGTGAACGGGTTATAGATCATTTGAAATACAGCCTAAAAATTGGTTGCAAATAACGAAACAATAACATTAGTTGGATTGTGATGAATGAAAAAAGTCTTAAACTTGGTGCATCCACATTTGGCATGGACACATCACATTGTTTGACTTAATGATATGCATGCTTCACCTCTCTTTGCTCAAAAAGCTGTAGTAAACACCTGCAGTCATCCATGACAGCACATAGCAGCCTATTGTTAGATTTGTAATTTGCCCACTAATGTCACTGTATCCTCACCTTCTGTGGCTGTAGTACCCATAATGCATATCTCTGCCATTGAACTAGTGCCAACAACAGCTCTAGAGTAACTTCTAACACTGCCCCTGAGTATCTCTGGCTAAACCCCTTCCTTCTGTTAGCATAGGATTAACTAAGGAGGATTCATCAGAGCTGTGTTTAAATCATTCCTCAGGTGACTTGGTCCATTTAATTTGGAGACCACATACTGCGTTTGAAATTTTTATTTGTCATAATAGACGAGGTTTACAGATGGAAATTTGGCTACTAATTACAAAGGTTAGGCCCTTTTGTAAGTGCTAGTGTTGTAAGTCTTGTCTTCCCACTTCCTCCTTCCCCATCCCTTGTCTTCTATCTATATTATCTCCAAAAAAAAAAAAAAAAAAAAAAACCAAGTATTAGTCCAGAATAAGGCCTCATTTCCATTATGGTCTTCACTTTATGCATTGTTCTCAGTCACTGAGACTGTTTAGATTAAAGTTCTTTGTCAGAATATTTGGGTTTGTAATTTTTGGGCTCTTTCCGGATGAATGCAATTGTCAATTTAGTTTATTGTTGCGTTTAACTTTTTTTCCTTCTGGTAACATTTGTGAACTATTTTGTTGGAAACAGCATAAATGCTACATTGTTGCTACATGTGATCGAGATTTGAAGCGAAGGATCCGAAAGGTATGATCTATTAATAATGGCTTGACACTGTATCACAAATCTGGAGTCCAATATTACATGAAACTGGGTTCTGATGTATAAGGTTGCTTATTTACTGGCAGGTTCCCGGTGTACCAATTATGTATATTACTCGGCACAAGTACTCAATTGAACGGTTGCCTGAAGCAACAGTCGGCGGAGGTAGGCTAATGACTAATTATTAACTTACTGCTGTCTTGACTGACACAGTTTTACTTGATCCCTTTTTTCAAAGTTAAATGTGCACTATGTAGTTCGGTTCCCTATGAATTATATGTAAAAATTCTAGGAATTTTTTCTGTTTACATATATATGTGGCTGCCTTTCCCATTTTTTGGGGTAATAGTTTCTGAGACCTTATGGTTTTTCTGGTGCAGCTCCAAGGTATTGATGATGGAAGTAAGATGTTCAACAATGGGAAGGCTTACATTCTGTTATGATTAATCAGGTTGAGTACTGATCTTTGTTTGAACTTCCTTCTGTCCTGAGTGAAAGAAAAGGAGAAAGAAGTTTTGTGTAGGTTATATAATTTTGGATTCTCACTTGTTAAATTGAATTAAAGTTTTGTCTTGTTTTATCTTGACTTCTATAATTTAAGAACCTATATATGTATCTCCTACTTGTTAACTACTGGAGTTTGTCCCAACAATTACTCTCTTGCTGTGGTCTAAAATCTATACAGCTCATAAGTATGATGAATCTTACTTGTTGTTTATGTAACATGTGGAACTTTTTTTGCACAACTAATTAGAATTCACATACGATGGGGCATTTGGAGATGCATGAAATGGAAATAGACTAATTTGGTTCCCATTGATGACATAAAGCCCTTTTTCTTTTACACACCTGTCCAGGTTGTACCATGAATGCTTTTAGGGAAGTTACCAGTTAATACTTCTCTTAAAGTCTTATTTCTAGTAAACTATCCTCCCAGAACTATAAAATCCTTATTTACAGAGTTGTAACTAGAATCAATTTGGGTCTTCAGAACACTTATCCTTTGCTGCACAGGGAGCTCCAATTGGTTCAATCATCTCTTTATGGTATTAAATTCTTTCAGATTAGCACCTTCATTTTACCTTAAGAAATTAAAAGGTAGTTAAATTGCTATTTGTGGAAGGGTACTACTTATTCCACAAACAAAGCAAACGGGAGAAAAAGGGTGTGTTTGTTTGCCTAGAAGGAAGGTGGGTGGCCCGGGTTGAAACGTGTTACAGATTGGAACAGAGCTGCTATTATCAAGCATGTGTAATCCTCTTATAAAGGTAGGCTCACTATGGGTAGCATGGGATAATTGAAATTGCTCTCGGGGATGACAAGCTATTGAAGTTAAAGAGAATTGGCTTGGACCTTTTTCAAGCGTCTGAGTGGAACAGGTAATACAACGTTTCCTTAATTTGATGATTGATATCTTGAACGTGCTTTGCTTTGGCTTCTAAAGTTGGGCATAGGGTGGCTTATGATACTGTTAGTAATATCTAGTATTGTTTTGGTTAAAACTTAAAAAGTCCCGAGTGTGCTCTGATTATTCAAGTTGGTTTGCCCTCGGTTCAATTGTTTGAGGAGTATATATACTGTGGTGTAGAAGCCTTCCAAATTCGGAATCTTTTCTTGTCGATCAGCTTGGTGTGGTCTAACTAAGGTGGTGGTTCGTAAGCGTTCTTTTGTTGGCTACAATGAGTAGGCTATCTACTTGAGGAAAGAGTATATACTCTACCCGCTGGATGCAGCAGGTCCCTCAAATGTGTGCTTCATTAGTGTGCGTTGTGCCTGTGCAAGGACTCGTTGTATACAGTGGGTATACCTTTCACCTACTTATGATGGGTTGTCAAATGGGGGATACGAGGCTCTCTTTGGTTGATTGGAAGAATAGAAAAGAAGGTTGACAAATAAATTTTTTTATTTTTTTTTAGTTGTGAAGAAAAATGAGACAATGAAAATGATAGTTTGCATGAATTTACTATTATGTCCATATTTTCATTATGTCCATATTACAGTGTATACGAAGTTTTTTTTTTTTTAAATTCTAATATAAGAAAAATATTACTTCTTATTAATCAAATTAGTAAAGATTTGTAAAGAGACATCTTATAAAAGTTAAGACATCATTTTCTATATATATTAGGGTCAAACACGAAGACAAGATAATTAAAAAAAATAAGGAATCAGTGCATGGTTGAAAGTTATAGTGGAAGGGCAAAGAAGTTTTTTCATTTAAATGCCCTTTTTCCTCATTTTCTCCCCAATTTGGGAAAGATTATTATATGCACCAGACACATGAAGCGCACCTCTCACAGGTATGTGGCTCTACATGCTTGTGAGAAATGCGCTAGCGTATGGAGTCTGTTTTTTAAGCGAAGGTTTGCGATTTTAGGGCTGTTGCGAGTTGGTGGGTTAAGGACTGACTTGTCTTCTATCAAAAAAAGAAAAAAAGAAAAAAAGAAAAAAGAAGAAGATTGACTTGTGTTCTATTTGTTTCTTCTGTTAATAATACTACTGTGTAGCCTTGCACGCACAAATAAAATTAAAAATAATACAATTATACGGTTCAAATTATACATGGTTTTAGTTTACATTTTTTATAAACTATATATTTCTAAAATATATAATAGTTTCTCGTTTTATATATATATATATATATATATGATTTAGAATTTAATTATTTTTATACTCTTTTGTTTTTGCACCTAACAATTTACTTGCCACAAAAATTAAAAACTAAGATAGATACGTGGCGAAAAATTGAACTCTAATTGAAATCCAATTTAGAATCTAATTGAATGTAGACTTTTGGATTTTTACACTCAATAATGCACTTGGCACAAAATTAAAAATTAAATGAGAAATGTGGCGCAAAATTGATAATTCAATTCAACTCTAATTGGATTTTCTCTAAGCTGTGGCTATTAATATATACTAGCTTGTAACCCCAAGCATATGCATAAATACACTTAAAGATATACAATAAGATGCATAATATGATTCCTATATATATAATTTAAATACTATTGATAGTAATTTTTATATTTTGTTAACTCTTTAAAAAAATTTGTAAGGATATTATTAGATATAAAATGTAAATTGTTCTTTTATTATTATTATTATTGTGAAACACTTTTTTTTTTACGATTCATTTATTCTAGACTTTTTAGTTTTTGTACTTAATAATTCATTTGGATGAATATTTCTAATGTGATCCCACATTTGATTCTAAAATTAAGAAATAAAATTATTTAAGAATAAATAATTTAAGACACATGGCGCAATATTAGAACTTTAATTTGGAATTTTAATGTGAGTTTCTCTCAACTTCACCTATTATTAGATATATAGACTAGCATGTAAATCATGCAAACGCGTGGATACATTTAAAATTAAACGCAATTTTTATTATAAAAATATAAATAATTAATCAAATTATTTTAAAAAAAATAGCATGTAACACATGCATTAATGCATATGTATAGATACATTTAACATTAAACACAATTTTTATCATAAAAATATAAATAATTAGTCAAATTATTTTTATTAAAAAGTAAATGTAATTAGTCACATATTAAAATTATTATCTAAATTTAATACTACTTATAATCATTTTTTTTCTAATTTTTAATAAAATAGAACGAGTGGTGATTTTTATTGTATGATGATTTTTATTAAGTATATGTGATTATCACTTTTATATAGTTCATCAATATTAGATTCTTAATATTTTACACTCATTAACTCACTTGGCATAAAGATTTAAAAAGTTAAGTGAACACATGACACAAACTTAAGTGGATAATTATGGTGTGATCCCCACATAAATTTAGACAATGATGCAAAATTGGATTCTAATTTAGACAATAAAGAAATAAATAATTATTATAATAATAAAAGGAATAAATTTTATTGGTATAATAACTATCAAATATAAAATGATAACACCTAAACAAAAAATTATTATTTTGTAACATACTAACTGTGCTCTAATGAGAATTTTGTATCTTTGGGAGATTGTTGAATACCTATTCGTACACTATATTTTTAATGTATCATTGTTTTTGTTTGTTATTGTTCTTTATTAGAAAACTTAATGATTGATAAAATCATGTCAAACCATATTTAATGATTGATTGGGGAAAAAAAAAACTAAATGGACAACTACTTTCTTTTATATGTCAAGACATGCTTAATAATAAAGTAAAAAGACGATTTTCTCTAAATCAAAATTGAGGGGATGAAAGCATCATATCACCATTGGAACCCATGTCATAAAGCACAAAATAATTTTAAAAATCATGTTATTGACATCCCATTTTGCAACTAGCATTTAACCTCACATAGAGGGTAAAAGGGTAATTTCACATTGGAAATAGGCATCTTAATTTTGGCCACTAGATCATTTGACTGGTCATAAGCCCTAATCGGACCACCATATCAAAAGTTATCATCAAATCAAGTTTTAATGGCCAAGATGCACTATCACAAATTGAGTCCGACTATATGTGATTAACAATTTATTCCAATTGGTTATAATTATAATCAATTTGAGATTAATGACGTGTCATAATTTGATTGGTAGGACTACATCTTATGGTAAGGTTGCACACACTTAATTATATAGTCAAACATTAATTATCCAATGAGTAATTTGTGTAATTATCTTTTTAATTAGGGTAAATTTTGGAACTAATTAAGTCTGAAATGGAAGTGATTGGAGCCTATTAATGTTAATTAGAAACTAATTTGGGACCTATTAATGTTAATTGTGCTAAAATTATTTTCTAACAAATAAACTCTACTTACCATTTTGTTGATATCTCTCAGAATATTTTGAATTTGTGAGCGAGGTTAATTTTTCCAAAAACTAGACATCTGGGGCTTTAATTGAGCTTAAGAATGAGGCAATTCCGATTAGAATTGAGATAGACATGATTTTTCGAAGTTAGCTCTAAAAATTGTTTTAGGAGCTACAAAAACTGAAGTTTTAAACATTTTGCTTGCTCATCACTCCCACCAACCCCCAAATTTAATGCACTAGCTTTCCCCAAAGTTTGAAATAGGGTCTAGGTTCATGATTCTCTTTGATCATTTGTCAACCCTCATTAAATACCCTTCCATTCATATTTTCTCTACCACTACTATATAAACCCTCATCTCCTCTATTCCAAGACACAAAAACCCCCCTCTCTTCTACTCTCTTGAGTTTTAGTGAAGTAAAGTAGTCTAGTTCTATCTTGGTCTTCCTAATACTCAAGGTATTGAGTGAGACTCACTCTCCCTCTCTTAGTTCTTCTTTTCTACTCCACCCTTTAGGACTTTCATCAAGAGTCTCCTCCTCTACCGTGTAGATCTTGTATGCAGATGTAATCTTTTTCTCTAACTTATTTTTTTATATTATTATGATGAGAAGATTAGAGCATGCTAGTGTTTATTTAAATTCCTTGAATATGTTTGAATGTTCTTCAATGTTCATATGTGTTCTTCATATGTTCTTGGTTGTTCATCACATGTTCATGCATAACACTATCTTTGATCTTAAATCCACATCAAAAATATGAAAAACATATTTGTTTCATAATTCTCTCAAATCCTTGAATCTAAGATATCACCATCCACACACATCCACTAGAATCTATTTTTCAATCCAAATGCAATACTTAATAAATTGAATTAGGGTTTATCACATGCACACACATTAAATTCATCATACAAATTGATTGATAACATATTGGATGATATGATATGAATGTTGGCCACCATAGTCTAAAAGACTAATTTCACTGGGCAAGGTAGGTGTCTAACACCTTTCCATCTTGTAACATAGCCACCAAACTTAGATCAAAGGTTGATAGATAAATGTTTATTCATGTAATTTTCAATCTCTAGATTGTAACTAAGAAAAAAAGCCATGTACTTTATCTTAAATTGTAACTATGATCAAAGCCATGTAATTTCTTATGATCAATGTAAATTCATTTATAGATCAATAAGATGAAAAAAAAATCAATTATGGTTTTCTTATTTATTTCAACAATTAAATAAGTAACGACTCCATTGTAAATATAATCAGACAAACCTCCATTTTAGAGGCAATAATACGATTCCACCCATTTACGTGAGTTTGACTCAATATCCAAATTAAACAAGTCGAGGACTCGGTGTCTCATAGTGGTGACTCCGCTAGGGATATTGAGGGCTAAGCTTCAATTAGGTTATGATGGCCAACCATGTTATTGTTTCTTTATTACTCTTTTGTATATAATATGTCTATTATGTCATGCATCATTTGCTTGAATGAAATTTATTTTAATTATGTGCTAGCTTGGAAGCCCGGTAGTATTAGCCATAGATTGTGGTCTTCTTGAGACTCACATACCCAGTGGTGAACCTACCACCCACCGTGACAAGGATCATCATAGTTATGCCATCATGGTTCATTGACTTGAGGATGTTTTGTGAAAAACTCCCTCTTTGATTCACTATTTTCTAGTGAATCTTAAGTGTTTTTGTTGGAATCCATCCACCTTCTCTCTCCTTGAAAAAGTACCATTTATGGCTTTATATAGTTGAAAAATAGGGGTTTGGGGCGGCTCCTAGATGACGTCGGATTCGTTCCAAACCTAGTTTAAATATAGAAAACTTGCTTTACATAGTTTATGAAACCCTAGCATGACGCATGCACGTGTATGCGTACACATGCCCTAGGGTATCCGTGGTCTTTATTTTCCAAAAATAGTTTATTTGGTACAAAAATAAGTTATACTTTCCGTAAATACTTTCCTCAAGTCAATTTCCACTTAATTGGGCCCTAAACCAACCTTGGGTTTTAGAACTCTAACATCATTGGGGAACGGTGGCCCAAGTTGTAAGATGTACAAAAATTGGTGTTTACACATGATACCATTAAAACTTTTTTTTCTTGATATCTTTTAATCCAATTGCTCAATCAAGACCCATGAACTATTGTTCTAATTGTTAAGACCTCAAGATTTATTTCATGAAATATATTTGTTCAATAAATAAGTTTATATATATAAACTTATTTATTGAACAAATAACCATTTTGTAACCATGAGACAATTAAGGGAAAATTTGTAATATTAACCATGAAAAGGTAACACCATCATTTGAATTAATCAATGAACAATTAAATAATGTCAAAATACATTATAGCTCACAAAGATCAAAACAACATGCTAAAAGGAACAATTAGACTCCTAAATCAAAAGATTAAGCCACATCAAAATTTAATGGTTAAAATGCACTTCTGTAAATTAGGGTTTAATTTGTGTGATTATGGTAAATTAGTTTTGATTTATTATTAAACAAATTAATTTAACAAATTAATTTAAATAAATTACATGTTAAAAATCACATTATCTGTTAGTGTTATGGGTCATACCCCCTTTGTGACATATTGCCATGTGTGGGTGCAAGTAGGGGGGGGGGGGGAGTACACCTCAGTCGAGTGGATCGGGACAGAGAAAATAACGGAGTTTCCATCTAGATTAGGTCTAGGAACCATATGTATAGCGTCATTCGTGGAAGGACTGATCTTACTACCAGAGTATGGGTTTGGAGTTTAAGTACAGCTTGAGAAGGAGTTTGGCACCCAAGACCGCCCTACCCGAGGGTCAGCTTCCACTTATTGTGTTTTATGTCTTAATCTTATTAAAGGTAAGTTCAATATTGTATTCTATACTCATGCACACACAATTATACATTTAAGCATACAACATGGCATTTCATCCCAAACCCTAGCATACATTTATTATGCACTTCATGTCATCTCATCCAAAGCGGGAAACAAACAAACATATATCATCCAAGGTAGACACATAGGCATGTTAAGATCAAACAATCATGTTATCATATCCAAGGCAAAGCATATGCAAATATACATTCATGCCCATCAAAGTAAAATCAAGATCATTTATTTCAAACAAATGCATGTTCATGAGAATACATGTCTTACCTTGTTTACCTTAATGCATCACAACACCTATGCATCAATGCATGATCATATCATATGCATGTTCATGACATATCAAAGATAGAATTGAAAAGAAACCCTAATCTAACATGTTAAGGACAAACAAACACATAAACAAAGAAATAGAGACTTTATAAGCATAAAACAAGACAAAGTAGAAGCATGTTAAATAAGAAAAATAAGAAACAAATGCAAAAGATGTTGAGTTAGGGTTTTTGGGCATGAGTATGCGTGCACATACATAGGGCCTACATATGCAGCCTAGTTGTATGTGTATGCATACTTCGAGTATGCATGCGCATGCAGAAAGCATGCGTATGCATACACACCCTAAAACGATAACCCAGAAAAGCAAGAACAAAAACAGAGCAGAAACAAAATCTAACAACCTAGCATGCTTGAAATGATAAAGCAAAGAAAACCTAAGCTAAGCAGACATATTATAACTAAACTTAAACAAGAAAAACAAAGAAAATAGAGGGATTAAAACCAGAAAAGAAAGAAAAAGGTAAGAAGGTTATAGCTCAAAAGCAAAGCTCCTAAGGTTGATTTTAACCGTATCCCTCATTCAACCTGTTCACAATCAACTATAAAAGTGATTAGTAATCTTAAAACTTGAAGAACAAGGCCAAAAAAGGCTTTAATTAGAAGAAAAAAAAAATTAACTTAAGGATGTTTTGTGAAAAACTCTCTATTTGATTCACTATTTCTAGCGACTGTTGTGTTTTCCTTAGGAATTTTTGTGTGTTTTGAAAATGTACCATGTATGGCTTTATATAGTGAGAAAATAGGGGTTTGGAACGACTTTCAGACGATATGAGATTCATTCCAAATCTCAGCTTTAACGCAGAGAAACTTATCTTTTATAGTTTCTGGAACCCTAGCATTCGTACGCATGCCCGTGTATGCATATGCATGCCCTAGGGTTTTCGTGGCCTTTATTTTCTAAAAATAGCTTATTTAATTCATAAAAGAGTTATATTTTTCCAAAAATACTTGCCTCAAGTCAATTTAAATCTGGTGGGCCCTAAACCAACCTTGGACTTTAGAATTCACCATCATTGGGGATTGGGGGCCTGAATCATAAGGGATACAAAATGCAGTGTCTACACCATGTCAGTTCCTTCTTGCAAAGGCGAGGTAAACAATATTCAATCTCCTTAAATGTGATTTAGACTCAAAGATTACACAAACCCAAGAGTAGGTGAATATCTCTAAGAAAGAGACAGAGGAATCACCATTTGGTTAGAGGTATAGAAACCAAAAGATGACTTTGTGAAGGTCTATATACTAGATTGAATCTAGAGTTAGGGTACAAGTTAGGAAGAAGTTAGGCACCTTAAGCTTGTCCAGCCATAGTTAGCCTTCATAAGTTGTTACCAAATTTGAGATTGAATGGCATCTATCTAGTCATCAACGAGTTATGTTTAAGGTGACCAATCATATGAGAGCTAAAGAACATGTAAGCATGTGAGCATACAAGCATATAAATATGTTACTGTCCAAGTGTATGCATGTGAGTATTCGATCATGCGGTTGCACGAGTGTGCAAGCATGTGGATATCAAACAAATGATTAAATGTCCAATGAGAATTAATGCTTAAGTCTTATGAATGAGTGACATTTAATTCAAATTGAATAGTCATTAATTATTGCATGTCTTTCATTTATTAAACTTAATAAATTAATCAAATGCTTTTAATTCTTCATTAATGGTCTTGCATGTTTGATCAAACTTAAACTTTCCTGAAACCAAATGATTTAAACCCAAATATCAAAGCCTTTTAGAAATGAAAAGATCTTTGGTTAAAGATGTTTCCTTATTAGACTTTTTAATTTATATTCAAACATGATTTAAATTGATTATTAAAGATTAATCAACTAGCCTTATTGGAATTGTCCTGCTATACTTGACCATTTAAATTAAAATCAACTTGTCTTCCATAATGTTTCCATTTAAATTAAAGCTAACCAAACTTTATGCTTAAGTCAAATGAAGGGGTGACTTTTAATTCCAGTTGAATCTCCACTAAGTACTTCATGCCTATCCTTTATTAAACTTAATCAATTAATCAAATTCTCCTGATATTCATTAATGGGCTTGCATGTTTGATCAAACTTAAACCAAATTATTTAATCAAAATTTCAAAGTCTTTTAGAAATGAAAAGAGCTTTAATTAAAGATGATTCCATATTAGAATCTTTAATACAAATTCAAACATGATTTGATTTTATTATTATAAAGATTAATCAACTTGCCTTATTGGAATTGTCTTGCTAGACTTGACCATTTAAGTTAAAATTAACTTGCCTTCTATGATGTTTCCATTTAAATTAAAGTTAATAAAGTTAATTAGTCTATATCTCCAAGGTAGTCACCCTTCATTTCCTTAATTAAATCTTGATTATTTCACTTATCTTGGAAAGTACTATTTAAATTTTGAATCAACATCAAGATTTAATTAACCTTTTAGATTTTGCAAAGATTTTGATGATTAAGACTTTCCTTATAAAAAGCTTTTAATTTGAATTTCAAATTTAAATACAAATTTAAAATGCTATCATTTATTAATTAGGAAGTATCTTGCATTAATGACTTGATTACCTTCCTTAATATGATCTTTTAGATTTTGTTAACCTGGTTAACTAACCCTAAAATTAATGAAAATTTTATTAAAAAAGGAAAATTAATTAATTACAAAATTTAAATATTTTTGGTATTTTAGGTTTTACTATTTAAATTAACATAAAACAAACCAATAAACAAAGTCAAGAAAAAACTTAATTACACACACTTAATTACACACACAAATAAAACAAAAGAAAGAAAGAATTGCACAACAACAATGGAAATAAATTAAAAATAAGTCACCACTGCACATCTTTAGTATGATGGTTACTCCACAAGTATAAGTACTTGTGTGGTGTGGGAGGTAAGGACTGGGGTTTAAGTCTTTAGGAGGAGTTTCATACACATATATACTTAAATTAGACTAGAGTAGAATTTCTATCTTGTATATAAAAAAATAAAATAAAATAAAAAGAGTCAAAATTATGGGTTCTGCCTAGGGGTAGCGATTCATGTTTGCGGGTTGGATTTGTGTCGTGTTGCCTGAACCCAACCTATTTAGTAAACGTGTCAAGAATCCTTAACCCAAACACGACCTGTTTATTAAACAGGTTGACCGGACTCGACGCGTTTAATTCGTTTAATTAACAAGTCAAGTAAAATCAATACAAATGACCTATTTAATAATCTATTTGATTAATAGGTCATACCTAACCCATATAAATTTTTTTATCAATTCTCATATATCTAAAATTAAAATAGAATTACAACTATAAATATAGTAATAAACATATAAAAATAATCATAAATTGAGTAATAATATTAAAATAACTAATAACTTTATAAGTTAAACAGGTCAGATGAGTTTGCATGTTGAACACGAACACGACCCGTTTATTAAACGGGTTAGTCGTGTCAACTCGAATATGACCCGAATCCGGTTAGTCTCAACCCATGACTTGTTTATAAACGAGTTAGTTGTGTTAGATTCGCGAGTCGTGTCAGATTTTGCCACTCCTTGTTCTGCCTAGAATTGCATATGTTATAGAATGCATATATTTGCATCATTCTGTTGGTGTACGCTTTTGGGAATTTGGACATACGAATCTCACACAACTCTTTGGAATTGCACCCCACCCCATGTATGCATGATGTATGTCGTGTGTGTGGGTTGGGCCCGAGCCGTACGTCGAACAAAATGTTTTTTTTCTTTTCTTATTCTTTTGATTCTGTTAAGAAGCTCACAAATCAAAAGAAGGGCATCTGTAGAAACTGCATTTTGTACCCTTAAGACTCAGGCCCCCGTTCCCTGATGATATTTAAATTCTAAAACCCAAGGTTGGTTTAAGACCCAATTAGATGTTAAATTGACTTAAGAAATGTTAAAATGGAAAATATAACTTTTAATGAATAAAGAAATCTATTTTTGGAAAGAAAAGGCCATGAAATCCCATGGTATGTGTATGCAGGATTCAACCTACATACGCATCACTATTCATGCGTACGCAGGTCTAAATCTACATACATATGTAGGGTTTCAGAAGCTATGAAAGGAAAGTTTTTAGCATTAAACTGAGTTTTGAAACGAATCTCACATCATCTGTGAGTTGTTCCAAACCTTGTTTTTCACAATATAAATAGCCTTACTTGGTATATTTTTAAAAGAAACAAAAATCTTAAGGGAAAACACAAACATTCACTAGAAACAGTGAATCAAAGAGAGTTTTTTATAAAACATCCTCAAGTCAATTTTCTTTTGATTAAAGCCTTTTCTGGCCTTGATTTTTTGAGTTTAAGATTACTAATCACTTTTTTTTATTGTGGATAGATTTGACTGAGGGGAACGGTAAAAAATCGAGCTTGGAAAGCTTTGTGTTTGAGGTATTCTTTCTTTTCCTTTTCTTTTTCTTTTTAGACTTTAATCTTTATGTTTGCTTTAATTTTTTGCTTTTATGTGTTTTAATATGTTTGTTTAGTTAAGTCTATGTAGTTTTTACGTTTTATAGCATGTTAGATTGTTAGATTTATTGTTTTGAATTCTGCTTTGATTTCTGTGTTGTCGTGTTCTTGGCTAGGATTTCTAGGCTGAACCCGTGTATGCATAATTCACCATGCGCATGCAAGCCAAATTATGCGTACGTAGGCTTGTTCATGTGTACGCATGAACTTGCACAAAAACCCTAAATTAAGTTCCTACTTTTGTTTTCTCTGTTTGTCTCACATGTTATGCTTCTGTTTTGACCCTTTTTTTTTAAAAATGTATATAAGTTTGAGTCTCTGTTTCACATGTTGTTTGTTTATTTGCCTTTCACATGTTTAAATTAGGGTTTGCCTTTATTTCCTTGCTTTAATGCCATGAACATGCATTCACATGTTCATGCATTGATGCCATAGGTGTTGAGGTGCAGCAAGGTAAGTGAGATAAATCATGCATTCATATGCAAATGCATTTGTTTGTGATGAAATCTTGTCTAAGGATGATGATCATAATGTGATGGTTTGGATAAACATGTTTTTAATGCTTTTGAATGATAACATGATTTGTTTGCCATGTTTTTATCTTGATGTGATGTTGCTGTCTTGGATGATACAACATGATGATGAAATGATGCTAGATGGATGCTAGGGTTTATACTTTATGAGATGCCATGCTAGATGGATGCTAGGGTTTATACTATATGAGATGTCATGCTAGGTTTGGTTGATGAACATGATAGATGTATGGTAGGCTTAAGTTGTGATATGCCATGATAGATGAAAGTTTTGGTTGTTTTAGGGATGAATGATGCCATTTTGATTGTTAGATTAATTCTAGTGTGTGTGTGTGTGTGTGTGTGTGTGTGTGTGAGTATAGATACAATATTGAGTGCGCCTTTAATAGGATTAAGAAGTAAAACACAATGAGAGGAAGTCAACCTTAGGGTTGGGCGGTCTTGGGTGCCTAACACCTTCCTAAGAACATACCTAAACTTCGAACCCATACTTTGGTAGTAAGATCAATGATCATTCCTCGAAATGACGTTATATTCATGGTTCTTAGGCCATTGCAAAACTAGGTGGCGATTTCTCGTTGTGTCCACAACAACTAAAAAAAAAACTTGGATTTGAGTGTTTTAGTAGTGTAAACACCCCATTTTGCAAATCTCATTTAACCTCACTTGCATTGCGTTGCATATCGTCAACATCTCACGTCTCCCAGGTGTTGACACCCCATTTTACAACTTGCATTTAACCAACCAGTAGATCTTCAGATTTGTGATACAAAACAAATCTTGATGCTCTAACGATCATAATGGTATGTCATGGGTTTTGATCGGACCACCTGATCAAAAGTTAACATACAATCAATTTTCAATGATCATGACTCACCCACACGATGGGCACAATCACGTCCTATCTTAAACACTTAATTTTGATTGGTTCTAACAAGAATTAATTTAAAATTAATTAAGTGAGGATTTTGATTGGATTTCATTTTATTTATTTTTTTATTTTAAAATAAAAAATGTTTTCCCTTATGGCATCTTATTAGCTCTTTTGAAAAACAATTTGTAGAGAGAAAGATATGATCCATGAAAAAAAAATGCTCAAAAAACGTTATTATCTTCAACAGAAACTTGAGTCGCATTTTTGGCTTGGAAGTGTTGAAATTTGATTTTCTATATTTCTAGAAAAGTTGTAGAGAATTAAATTTCCTTTCAAAAAACACCAATCCCGAATCAAATTGGAATTTTGAAAAGAAAGTTATGGCCAAAATACGAAACAGGTGCAGAAGATAACACAAATTCAATATTATCTTCAATTTTCTTTCAAAATTTCAAATGAGGATCAACACCCAATCTAATCAAGCTTATCTAATAGGCTTATTCCCTCCCTTAGCTTCAAAAGAAAGTTTTTGAAAAACAAGTTGGCTAGGAAAACAGATACATTTTTTGAAAAATTTCAAAAAACAGAAAACGCTAAAAAAACGTTACTATTTTCAACAACAAATTAAATCGCATTTTTTAGCATGGAAAAAGTTGAACTTTGGTTTTCTCTATTTCTGGAAAAGTTGTAGATAATTGAATTCCCTTTCAGAAAACACTAATTTTGAATCAATTGGAGTTTTGAACAGAAAGTTAGAGCCAAAATACGAAACAGGTGCAGAGGATAACACAAGTTCAGCATCAGCATCAGCTTCAACTTCCTTTCAAAATTTAAATGGGGATCAACACCAAATCCGTTCCAGCTCATTTAAACAGGTTTATCTCCTCCATTAGCTTCAGAAGAAAGCTAATAACTTAGCTTTAAAGCTAAGTCATCCCTTCCCTATAAATAGAGAGGACCTCTTCCATTTTCTGGACCCCGAATTCCCTCTAGAGAGCTAGTGAGAAAGCAAAAAAGAAAAGTTGTTGTGCAACCAATTGTTCTTACTTTGGTTGTAGTTGAGTACTTCCTTGTTTTCTCCTTAACTCTTTAAGTGATCACTTCCCCCTTTTAATTTATGTTCTATGTTGGTAAGTAGTTAATTATGTTCTTAACTTTCTATACATACTTGAATAAATGTTTAACAAATCATTATTTGTTTCTTTCATGATACGTTTAACATGCCTATATGTCTCATTGATATTCTTTTTAAATACTTAGATGAACACTTCTAGGTTAATACACAAATTTTTTCTTGAATGCTTAGATGAACACTTCTAGACTAATACACAAATTTTCTCTTGAATGCTTAGATGAACACTTCTAGGCTAAAGCACAACTTTCTCTTGAATACTTAGATGAACATGTCTAGGTAGTATGCTTAAATGTTTTGCTCATTGTTATTTTTTTTTTTCTCTTTGCAATTATAACATGACAACTTTGTTTTTTTTTTTTCTCTTTTTTTCACATGCTTAGATGAACATGTCTAGGCTAGGAATTCTTTATTTACATTAATTTTTTGGATGAACATGACATTACCTTTCAAAACACATATTTATTTACAATTCTTGCAAATTAACATGTTTGTATGACATTGTTTGTATTTGTTTGACATGACATGATGTTGGCCACCTTAACCTAGGAGACCGGTTTTACCAGGTGAGATGGGTGTTTAATCCCTTCCCATCTCGTAAATTAGCCTCCGAACCAAGATCAAGGGTTCTAGATCATGATTTTGTATATGCAATTTTACATTTCTTAGAATGTAACTAGGAAATAAAGCAATGTAATTTATTTTTCTTAGATTGTATCTAGGACAAAAAAGCATTGTAATTTTTTGTTACACAATTAATGTAAATTGTCAAAAATATTAATACAAAATAAGCATTTTTTTATTAAAGGTTTTCTTATTTTTCCATTTAAATTAAATAAGTGGCGACTCCATGTAAAACCCTCAATCTAGGGGGGAGTGCATTTTATAGTGAATTCGTTCATTTTGAGCATCACGATCCCACCTGTTCACATGGGTTAGGCCCAATTTGAGAAAAAATTGGCAGGCCGGGGTCGCGGTCGCTCACACTAGGTAAGACTGTAATTTTAGCATTTTGATCTCCAAATACATTTTCATGAAATAAATCTTGAGGTCGTGATGATCAAAACAACAATTCATGAACATTAATCGGACCACTAAATTAAAAGATATCAAAGAAACAAGTTTTAAAGGTGATGATGCTAAGAAGATCAGTAGGCTAGATGCTTCGGACTTGATAGGACCACTTGCTCTCTCTACGGCCTGAAGAAAAAAGAGAAGCCAATCAAAGGCGACCAGGGCTGCCGGCCAAAAACCCTCCGATGGTAAAGTTAGTTTTTCTCTCTATATTTTTGGAGTTCCAACTTTTTTGGAGTAAAATTCACATACCTTTGCCTTGTCTGAATCAGTCTTTATATAGCGCCTTCATAGACGGTTATCGAAATTGGAACTTCTCATGGATTCAAGGAGGGTTAAACGTAACTGCCATAACCGTTTAAGAGTTACACTTCTATTTCACAACGGATACATGACAGTTATGCGTGAGATAAGGGATTGTCACATTATATTCGGAGATTCTTCTAAGTATGATCTCCTCGTCCTGGAATTCCTTCGTCGAGTGTGCCTGATAATTCCAAGTGTAGCATCCTCGTCCACGAAGCTTTATGTGGACGAGTCCTCTCGGGGCAGGTTGTGCGCATCCCATGGACGAAGGATGTAGCTTCGCTATCATCCTCAGGACGGCCTTGTCTGTTACCCTCGTCCTAAGGATAACTCCTGGACGGCTGCCGAGGTGATGACCGTCCAGGGACGGTCTGAGCATTTTCATCCCACATCAAAAGGTAAGGTGCCCTTGCATAAATAAAATTCCGACCATAGGTGATTTATGAACTCTTAATTTTGATTGACCTATTTTTAGTCCAATTTAAATTAAATGATGTGTAATGATACTATTGGATAAGGGAAGGATTTCTGGTAAGGTTGCATGACCAAATTTAATCCAAGTCAAACCATTTATTGATTCCTGACAAAATAAGCAAAATTTGATTAATTAGACATTTTTAGAATTAATTTGCGACCTTAAGGACTAAGAAAAGCAAAAAAGGAAATCAAAATTTGGAGGAAATTAGGCTTGAATTGAAAATGGAAATAGACTAAATGAAATAGGAAAAGATCTAAAGGATCTAGGACCAAGTGGCGGCGATCGATACTTGGGTTAGAATCTCCAGATTTTATTTCCTTTTAAGTTTGGCTTGCTCTCCACACAAATTGACCTTGATTCCCATGTTCTTTTTTTTTTTTTTTTCTTTTTTTTTTTTTCTTTAGAAAACCTAATTGGTGGAGTTCCATGTTGACTAGTGACGAGGAGGTTGGAAATTTATTCCCCATTGATGGGCCTTATGGGATTGAAGGACCTAAAGCTGTGCTTGGTAAACTGTAATAGGTATTGTAATATAATAGTTATTTCTATGGTTTAGTCATTCTGTAGTTTGGTTATGTTTTTATTACATGAAATAGTTATTCCTTATGAATAGCTATTTTTTAAAATGATAAATAATTTTTTTTCTCTAAAAGTGTTGTAATAGCTATTTCTTAGTAAATGTAATAATTTTTAATTTTAATATATTTCCAAATAAACAAACTTTCCATATACATATAATAAATATGAAAATATAAATATAAAAAAATAACTCATCTCTCTCTCAAATTTTAAAAAATATAGTTGAATGAGTAAGATATTTCCTAAAATAGATCTTAAGTTTTATTATAATGTTACAAGTTACAACTCACAACCCAACTTATGAATAAGTTTAGTTATTCCATTACAATACGTTTTATTCTCAGTAATAAAGATTACGATTTATGTTGTAAACCTTATTTAAAGTACCAAACGTGTTTAGAGGTGTTACAACTTAGTTAAGTTGTAACAAATAAAAAAACTAATAATGACATGTGGCTTGAAATTAATGTTGTGCAATGCAAACACTGATGAGGACATCAAGGATTTAAGGTAGGGGAGATTGTGATATCCCAATTATGTGCATTGGATTGGACGAGTGTATGTGTTGTAAGTGAGAAATCCCACATCAAATGTTTACTAGGTTGATATATGCCTTATAAATCATTATATGAAGGCCTAATTGTAATGTAACTAATCATTTTAGGATATTTCATAGATGTGGCTAGCATTTTCCTTAAATTGTGACAACACCCTTCAACAATTGGAAAATTTAATAGAATTCAACTCAATCTCCATTGAATCTTATAGAGAAGCTTATGAGATATTATACAGATTGGCCATTAGCTCTTATGTCATCTCACCATAAATCACTAGCCTTGACATCATGCTTCCTAGGGTCGTCCACAAGTCAGTTTTGGGCTCAACTCGGACCTGACCCGCTCAGGTTGGATAGAAGAAGATGAGACTCACTGCCAATCGCCAATCACCATGGGTTGAGTCAGATCAAGCTCATGCAGACAATTGTTCAACTCAGTCAAAACCAATGAAGGAGCGGCAATGGACGGAAATCTATAGATCTTTGTTGGATCTAAGCAGAAGAGAGCAAAAATTGGTTAAATTTGAGCGGAGGAGGGAAAAATGTCACTAGATTGGAGCTAAAGAGAACCAAATGTTGCTAGATCTAAGTGGAGGAAAGCCAAATGCTACCAAATCTGAGTGAAGGAGGGCCAAACATGTCCAAATCTGAGAGGAGAAAAACCTAATCATCACCAGATCTGGGTAAAGCCAACCTTCTTTAAAGTGCTTATTGGTTAGGTGGGATGACTAAAGTTTTAGAGGAAGAAACCCATTGGAGTCAATTTATGAGGACTAATACTCGCCATTGATTGCCGGAGTCATCGGATCAAGCAACATACGGGTCAATTTAGTTGATTTGAGGAGATTTTTGTTGCTTGGATAGCCCTAATGCCTCTTCTTCCAACATCCTTATGAGCCAAATCTATTAAAACCACCCAATTTGACTATTGACGTGAAAAAGAACTTTAGTCAATCACCTGATCTTTTTTGGTCACATTGATTGGAATTTTGTGAAGTCTTAAGTGACTAGGTGGGCTAGTGTTTGGCATTGATTATTTTTGGTACTATTTATGAGTCACACTATACTATTTTAGCTAACTTTTACTTTTATTTACAATACTTTCATCAAAAAGTTTTTAATTTCAACAAAATAAGCGGATCCCAAATAGTAAGTATTTTAACACATACACACACAAAGGGAGAGGGGAGAAGGTCTTAAATAAACTAACAGTGATGTATATCCAACCCAAGCTTGATTGATGTATAAGCACCCGTATGTATATATGTTAAATATAAAACAAACATGAGAAATTATGAACTACTTTCATATTTTCTAAAATCATATAAATACAAAAGAAAAAAAATAGAAAACCAAATATTATATTTGAAATATACAATTTTTTGTTATCCTATTTCTATTGTTTTGCTAAAGTAATCAATAAAGACAATAATATGTCAATATTATTAAATATTTACAAAATTTTCATTTTAAAAATATTTTCTTGAAAATTGATAACCATATAAGTTTTCATTTATGTTTGTTGAATTTTTTGGGACCAAAAATCAAAATATCTTTTTAATATTTAATTATAAAAATACTATGATTTGAACTTTTGATATTCATTATATAATAATTTCTTTTCACCGCATGCAAAAACACCAATGAGTTTTCTTTTGGTGTTGGTGGATTGTGATCCTAAATCACTTAATAGATGACAATAATTTACTAGTTGAACTAATTAGAAACTACTTTTTATCATATATATATATATTTATTTATTTCTACTATATTTTCTCTTTTTGCTTGTCTCAAACGTTTTGCCTATTTCTAAAAGTCAAAAGTTTTTTGTTTTGTTTAATTATTTATTATTTATTTTTTTACATAGTTAAACATTGGAGGGGGAGGTAGGTTTTGAAACACATATACAAGACACCATAAAAAAATTGATATTATCATTGGACTACTACTTGAACCACAAAAGTCAAAAGTTAATGTCATAGATTTGAGTTGGAATAAAAAAAATAATGAAAAGCTTTTATTAAAGGAGTGTCTTGATGCACCTTGAGTTCTTAACAATGTGAAAAGATGGAAGGTTTTGTTTTTGAATGCTTCATGAACTGATTATATCAAGGCGTTGCAGGCTGCAGCGTTGCTTATTCATACAAATCATACTTATAAGTTTCATATTATGCATAAAATTTACTCTTTTTTTAACAAATGCATAAAATTTACTTATATTTTAAGTGATGCAATTTTTTAAAATTATTTTATTTTATGAAAAATAAATATATAGAAAAATAAAGATATCTTGAATAGTTCATATTGATCCACTCAAATTTAAATCAACACATATCTTTATCAAAGTCAAATAATTAAGTCATTAATGTGAAAAAAAAGTAAATTAAAAAAATTCTTAAGAAAAAAATAAATTTCATGTATTTTCATTTTTGATTTAATAGAGGACTTGACTCTAAAAAACACGTGGGTTTGTTTTTCAAATGAATATTAAAAGAATAATTAAATACGTAAAGAAAAAAACAAAATTTTCATACCTAAATTTGAAAAGAGAGCCTTTTTCTTACTAGATAAACATTCCTATGTGTTCACACTTAAATCTAATGTAGCCAATGACTTTTAAGTCAAATAAAATTTTTTATTGTTTTTATGGTAAACATTCAACATTAAAATCTCCACACTTAAAATAAAATGTATAAAAAAATTGATATAAAAAAATCATGTGTTCATATTTTATACATGCAATTAAAAATAAATTAAAATGAAAATTAAGAGAAGAATAAAAAAAATCAAACTGTTTATACTTAAACTTGGAAATAGAGCTTTTAACTAAGTAGAAATTCATATGTGTTCACACTTCAATCTTACACAACCAATACATTTTAAATTAAATAAATTTCTTTTTATTGTAAACATCTAAAATTCAAATCTTCATACTTAAAATAAAAAGTATAGAAAAAATTGATATAAAAAATCATGTGTCCATATTTATTAATGTAAGTGAAAAAATAGATAATTTTTTATATAAAAGCAATAAATAAATTTCTATTTAAAAAAAAGCAATTAATAAATTGAAAATTTTTATTTCTCATCTTCATAACAACATTACTATGATGTTTATAATAGTATACATAATTAAATTACAATTAATCATATGTTTATTGAAGAAATAAACTTTCATCAAAAGTATTATGGTTTTTTATTTTTAAATAAATCTGAGATAATTTTTGTTAACTCTATATAAATACTTAAATAGTTTATCTGAAGGCTTTTTTTATATATAAAAAAACATATAAAAAGGGATGCGTGCTTTATTTAATTTTCAAATTCACTTCAAGGAAGAAATACCAAAAATAGAAAAAGGAAAAATTGTGGATTTTGGGACAGATGGGGGGATGGGACCCAATTGAAGTGTAGTTGAGGTCATCCACATTGGATGGCATGGTAATGGAATAATTCGTGAGCTAAGTTGAAAGCCAAACAAATTTCGTGTCCTAAGAAAGAAAGAAAGAACACCCTCTTCTCTCATTCAAAAAGTTTGTTACTGCAAACATGTTAAACACCATCACTCACTCAACTCAACACATCTAGGGGCATTTCTGTCACACCAATGCCCCCAAAATCCATAACAACTTGTTCTAGTTTCAAATTAAAAAAATTCTCCTTCATTTTCTTTTCTTTTTCTTATGACAAAGCCAATTGTCTCTCTCTCTCTGCTATTTCAAATTCCGCCATGAAAATGCCTCCAAAGCTCTCCTCTAAACCCTAACGAAAGTTAAAAAAAAAAAGACCTACCAATCTTTCTATGCCCTAGCCTCCAGCTCTCACAACAAAATGGGCTCTCTTATCCCCTTCCAAGACCTCAATCTCTTCCCAGACCCACCTCTGTCCAACACCAACACAGCTAGACCTACACTACTAACCCCCAAAATCGAACCCAAACTCGAACCTTTAGATGAGCCACTTGAAAATCACCAACCGCATCAACTACTACTGCAACTCCAACACCAGCAACAACAACAACAACAGCAGCAGCAGCAGCAGCAACAGCTGTTTTTTTCAAATACCGAAAATACCCCTCTCACGACCTCTCAGCCTTCCCCCGATGAATCAGACAACGTGTACTCCGAATTCTACCGCATTTCTGAGCTCTTCCGCACTGCTTTCGCCAAGGGGTTACAGCGGTATGGTGACGTGGACGTCTTGGTGGACCCCGATTCACGCGCCATAGTCCCGGTCCCACAAGAAGCCACCACCCCAACCACCACAACTACCACCACCAACGCCAACACCAACCCCAACCAGGTCTCAACAACAACCCTCACCGTCTCGCGGAGGCGGCCCCACCACCAACGCTCCTCGGAGCTCGTTCGGGTCACGGATCTGGGCATGGAAGACCAGCGTTACTTCCGCGACGTCGTTCGTAGGACGCGTATGATCTACGATTCTCTCCGAATCTTGTCCTTGATGGAAGACGAGAAGCGCCGACAGAGCCTGAGCCACAGCTTAAGTCAAAGCCAGAACTCGAACTCGAACCCGAGCCCGAGCCCGAACCCGAACCCGAGCCCGACCCCGACCCCAGGCGAAGAGCTCAGTCCAATTCCCACGCTGCGGCGAGTCCGTGGCGATCTACGCGCCGCCTCCGTGATGCGCGATCGCGGGCTCTGGCTCAACCGAGACAAGCGAATCGTAGGGTCAATCCCTGGGGTCTACATTGGTGATCTCTTCTTTTTTCGAATGGAGTTGTGTGTGGTGGGCTTACATGGCCAGGCTCAAGCCGGGATCGACTATGTACCGGCGAGCCAGAGCTCCAATGGTGAGCCCATAGCTACTAGTATCATCGTCTCTGGCGGTTATGAGGACGATGAGGATGCCGGGGATGTGATCGTCTACACAGGTCAGGGTGGGCAGGACAAGTATTCGAGACAATGTATGCACCAGAAGTTGGAGAGTGGGAACTTGGCATTGGAGAGGAGCATGCATTACGGGATCGAGGTTAGGGTTATCAGAGGGATGAAATACGAGGGCGGCGTAACCAGTAAGGTGTATGTTTATGATGGTTTATATAGAATTCATGATTGTTGGTTTGATGTAGGAAAGTCTGGTTTTGGGGTTTACAAGTATAAATTGTTGAGGATTGAGGGGCAGACTGAAATGGGTAGTGCTATGTTGAGGTTTGCTGAGTCTCTTAGGACTAGACCCTTGGAGGCTAGGCCTGCTGGCTATCTTAGCCTTGATATTTCCATGAAGAAGGAGAATGTGCCAGTATTGCTATTCAATGACATTGACTCTGATCAGGAGCCTATATATTATGACTATCTAGTGAGGACGGTGTTTCCACCGTATGCATTTCATCAGACGGGGAGTGGTACCGGGTGTGATTGCGTTTCAGGTTGTACTGATGATTGCTTTTGTGCTATGAAGAATGGTGGAGAGTTTGCTTACGATTATAGTGGTAATCTCTTGAGAGGGAAGCCCATTGTCTTTGAATGTGGACCCTTTTGTAGTTGCCCTCCTACTTGCCGAAATCGTGTTACTCAAAGAGGGTTGAGAAATAGACTAGAAGTATTTAGGTCGAGGGAGACGGGTTGGGGAGTTCGGTCCTTGGATTTGATACAAGCTGGTTCTTTTATATGTGAATATGCTGGGGTTGTTTTGACAAGGGATCAAGCTCAAATTTTGTCTATGAATGGTGATACCCTGGTTTATCCCAATCGGTTTTCAAGCAGATGGGCAGAATGGGGTGATTTATCTCAGATTTTCACTGATTATGTGCGTCCGTCGTATCCCTCAATTCCTCCGTTGGATTTTGCCATGGATGTATCAAGAATGAGGAATGTTGCTTGTTATATGAGCCATAGTACAACTCCAAATGTGTTGGTACAATTTGTGCTTTACGATCACAATAACTTGATGTTCCCTCACCTTATGCTGTTTGCAATGGAGAACATCCCTCCTATGAGGGAGCTCAGCATTGATTATGGTGTGGCTGATGAATGGAGTGGGAAGCTATCTATCTGTAATTGAATAGTTTTGAAGAGGTGGTGCAATTTTGAATGTGGCAAATCACAGAGTCCCGGGGACATGATTCACTAAGGTATACCCAACTTTCTGCCTCAGTAACAGTTGTCTTTTCTATCTAGTTTAATTGCATTTGGCAAGCACCGTTTCCTTCCGGTTATTATGAATTATATATGGTTGATGGCTTTCCTCTGCTATCTTATAGCTCTAGTTCGATGTCAAGTTTTGCCTATCTGTGGATGATAGGGATTTTTTTTGTGCAACTATGTACCATAGTCATTATATTTACAATCATATTGTGGAATCTTTAGCATTTCTGTGAGATGGAGTTCCTGTGTCTTATTAGCGTTCAATTGCTGGTCATTCAAAAACGTATATTCTGGCATGGGTTTTGTGTTAAGTACTTGTTTTCTTTACTTTATGGTGGGCTAACATTTAGAGCTTGTTAGATAGGTACTTTTCCAGTTTCCCTCTCTTCATATACTGTCAGAAAAGTGCCCTGCAGTCGGTTACTGTTATGGCACTGCTTGTAATCATCAGTGGCTTTTTTTTTTTTATACGCACACTTACTGCCAATGAGTCTTTCCTCCCTTGCAAGAACAAGGTAAATGGTGAGGTCGTGGGTTCAAGATTCATTGGTGGTCTGTGTGTGCGACCTACCAAAGAAAACACACACGAGTTTGTGTGCACGTGTGTATGGCATATAAATTCAGAGTGCCACATTTGTCATCTGGATTAATGCTTGATTTTTTTTTTTTTTAATTTTTAATTTTTTATCCAGTACTTTGCAGTGTGGGTAACATCTAAACTAATTGGAGTCATGCATTTAAGATTGGTATAGTGGTTTGGTAACTAGATAGTACAGATATCTGTGTTCAAGTTCAAAATAGATTATGATGCCTAGAAATCTACTCCAATGGTAGCCAATAAAACTCTACATGAATAAAGGGAATGGCTGATTTGATTTGTACTCTTCTCTTTGGTATGTCATGATTTGAGGGGAACTAGGAATGAGAAGAATATCAGGTATGAATATTTTACCTATCTTTACTCTTTTTTATATCTAAGATTGCAGGTTTTTGATTTCATGGTGAATATATCTAGAATTAAGCCCCCAATATGTTTAGATAGCAGCTCTGTTATTTCTTTAGGATTGGAAATGTAGTTTGTCCTGCAACTGCAAGTTAGACTTAAGTTTAATGATTACAGTTAGCCATCTAGAAGACTTGAGGCAATAGTGTCATGTTGTCTGGATCTAAATATATGTTGGAATGTATGGTGGGAACTGGATTTGGGAAGTGCGTTCCTGAGCTTAGTAAACCTAGAGTCACATTTTAATTTTGTTACAACTGATAAAGTGATGCCTAGATACCTTTATTTCTGAATCTTATGATGATTCCAGATGAGTTGTAAAACAACTTCATCTTACATTGATTGGTGTGTTCTATATAAGAGAAACATTTAAATTACTTCTTGAAAAGATTTCTCCAGCAGCATATGTAACTAATTTTTTAAGGGGCTCTGAGGTTGATAGTGAGCTTCATTTCCCTGATAGAGACTGCAATTGTTACATTTTTCCTCTATGTTAATCCCCTTTTAAAAATATTTCTGTATTGTTATATAATCGCTGTATTGCTATAGATGGACTTGATGTGTCTCTTTAGGTTTAGCATACAATCGCTGGTCATTCAAATGTATATTTTGGGATGGATTCTCTATTATGTTCTTGTTTTCTGTAATTTATGTTGGGTTAATACTCAGAGCTTGTTTAATTATTATTATTATTATTATTATTATATACTCCGAGCCTGTTAGATAAATGCCTTACCAATTTCCCCCACTTTATATACTGTGAGGTCATGGGTTAGTTCAAAATCAACTGGTCTGTGTGTGCGTCACCTACTAAAGAAAATACACACGAGTTTGTGTGCATGCGTGTATGGGAACGTTTTAATGAAGAGTTAAGATGCTTTAGGGTTACATTGCTGGATTTGTCATTTAGATTAAATCTTGAATTTTGTTTTTATCCAATACTTTGCAGTGTGTTTAAAGTCTAAACTTATTGGAGTCATGCATTTGAACTTGGTGTAGTTTTTTGGTAACTAGCTATAGGACATATATCTGTGTTCAAGACCAAAATTGTTATGATGCTTAAAAAACTACTGCATTGGTAACAAATAAAAATCTACATGAATAAAGGGAATAGCAGATATGATCTGTACTCTTATGTATGTCATGATTTGAGGGAACCTAGAAATGTAAAAGAGTATCAGGTTTGAATACGTTACCTAACTTTACCCTTTTATGATTAAGATTGCAGGTTTTCGTTTTCATGGTGAATATTTCTTGACTTAGTCTCCAATGTTTGAATAGTTTTATGGTGCAGCTATATTATTTCTTTAGGATTGGAAATGTAGTTTGTCCTGCAATTTTGACTTAAAAGTTTAATGATTATAGTAAGCAATCTTGAAGACTAGAGGCAATAATTTAATGTTGTTGGATTTGGGAAGTGCCTTCCTAAGCTTAGTAAGCCTAGAGTCACATATTTAACTTTGTTGTAACTTATAATATGATGCCTTGATACTTCATTATTTCTAGATATTATGGTGAAAGGGGCTTTGAGGTTGATAATGAGTTTCATTTCTATGATAAAGACTACAATTTTTTAATTTTCCTGTCTGTTAATCCCCCTTTATAAATATTGCTGCTTGTTTGAATTTGCTTGGTTGTGTTGGACAAAGCGCTCTCAGTCATAAGCTGCTTTATTACTTTTAGTTAATTTCAATGATTACTTAAGTGCAAGTAAAAGCAGCAAGTGCAAGGTGGTCCAACTTAGCACCAACTTCTTTTTCCAATGCTGATTTACCTCTACCTGAACCTAATCTGTGAACATTAATGCTTGAAAGTAAAAGCTTATGTGGGATATCAAAAGCATTGGGTGTCCTTATACAAAAGGTCTTCAGTAGATATTTTTGTGAATATTCTTGAGGCCATTTCAAAGAACTAAGGGTGTCAAATGTGTTAGTGGTTAGTGTGATAGGGTCCAACTAGTAATCATACAAGTAGTTTTCCTATACATTTGAGTGTACACACCTATAGTTTTATTTAATTACATCAGTGAGGGTGACATCTGTAACATCTACAAACCCAATGAAAATATCCAAAAATTCCCCGAACATAAACAGATTTTTGGTTTCAGGATAGGGTTGCATGTTTTTGGATGGCGTTGTTTTGACATGTTCTAATAGTGCTCATTTTGGAGCAGTAAGACGGTTAGATTTGGTCGTTTTGAGATTGTATGATTAATGAGCACAGTTCTGACATTGCAATGCATATCAAGGGCACATGACATTGGTTCATCTATGGAAAAGATTACTTTGTAATTGCTCCATTGTTTGGGGATATAATATCTTGTGATATCTGAAATAAAATGTTGTGGCAATTTGAACAGATTCTCATGTTAAAAACCAGGGATCTGTTTGAGGAATCAAACTAGACAACTCTGGTCCATCTTCGATGTTATTGTGAATTTTATCTTGGCAAATATTGTGTTATTTGAACCTTACCTGTTTATAATCCTCCCCATGCAAGCCTAATTTACAAGCAGATTGGGGTGCAGTTCAGATATCTCAAGCCGTGCTTGTAAAATGGTTACGCAAGCTCACAATGATGAGCACTCTGTAACCTAAAAGAGTTACAAAACTAATGAACAATAACAAAATGAATCTATGAAGTCTATGAGAGTGTTACTATTTGTAAGACCCCGCACATGAGACCAATCAAACAGGGTACGAATTAGCAAATCTTCTAACTGATTTTTTGATCTTTCTCTAGCCTCAAAAGTGTGATTATTCATCTCCCTCCACAACAGCCACATTACACATAAAGGAGCAAATTTCAAATCTCCGAAGAGTGCTTTCCAAACCAATTCCACCACCCTGATAAGAGGTCAACCACCCTCCTTGATAGTACCCAATAGATTCCAAACATTCTAAAAACCAAGCTCCATAAATCATAAGCTCACAATGAATCAACGAATGGTCTACTGTCTCTCCATTACGTCTATGCATACAAGTCCACCCAACTAGGGTAAATCCTCGTTTGATAAGATTATCACAAGTTAGGATCTTCCCACAGGCAGCAGTTTAGACAACGAAGGAAACCGTCGTAGGGGCCTTAGAATACCAAATACTCCTCCAGGGGAAAGAATTTGGTGATGCATCAGGGATATCCTCATAATAGAGTCGACAGTAAAGACACCACACCTTTTAATTTCCACTACATCCTGTCACAGGTTCCTTCTAGGGATATTGGAATATATAAGATCTAAGAAAGAATCAACTGCCTCCAATTCCCAGTCATGAAAACTTCTATGAAATCTCACATTCCAGAGCCTACCATCACCTTCCACCTGGAAATCCATGATTGAATGTACCAAAGCACTCTGATCAAGAGAACAAGCAAACAAAGCAGGATATAACTCCTTCAAGGATTGACTCTCACGTCACACATCATGCCAAAACTGAAGACAATGGCCATCCCCAATGTCAAAAGACACAATGCTGAAAAGTGCTCCAATCTGCCCTAATACTTCTCCACAGGCTGCACCCATGAGAACCCCCCTAACTAAACCCGAAGTCTGACCACCCCATTCCTCCCTATATTTTGTGGCAATGGTACTTGTTGAAGCTTTCTTTTTACCATGACTTACCGCAGTAGCCATGAAACAAAATTATTTTGTTGAAACACCCCCACCCCCCAATTTTCACTCTTTCCCTCAAAAAAAAAAAAAAAAAATTGAGATAGTTTAATAATGATGGTGAATTATTAAAAGAACAATGTTTCCATTACAATAGCCTTGAGACAGCTTAATTGACTCAAAAATTATACTTTTGTGTGTGTGTACAAACTGACTCAAATTAATTTTCAAACAAAATAATTATGATAGTACATGCATTTAGCTTTAGTATATTTATATAAACAATTAATTAACGTTATATTGCTTAAATTTTAAATTTATGAAACTAGTAATTCTCTTGTGAGGCAAAAAGAGTAATTTAAGGCTTTTAAGCTTTTGTCTTTTGAGATATTAACCTCAGTGTAAGGCATAATAAGGGATACAAGGATATTGATCAGAAGAAAATAGAGAAATGTTGATTTAGACTACATACTGGTATTAACATATGCATTAATAATGTTGTGTAAATGTTTTATATAATTGCTTTTTGTTCAGGAGTGCTTCAAGATGCAACTCTAAAATCAGAACATATAGGTGAAGCCACATGGCTGTAATAATGAATTTTTAATTTTGATGGAGTTTGTTTGATGCAACTATGGAAAAGGAGTGTAGTGTCTTGTGCAACCTTGGAAAAGGGTTATTGATTTGGAGATATAATAAAGGGCGAAAATTTTTAGTATATTTTGTTTCTTACACCTAAGGTTCTTAATTTGGAGAGAAAATAAAGAGAAGACAGTTTTTGTATGTTTATTCCTTACAGCTAAGGTTCTCTCTATATATCATCTGTTAGAGAGAAAATTCTAGTGGGCTAGAGAGGAAAATAGTTTATATATATATATATATATATTTGTTACTTTTCTCGCCTCCTTTTTTTGATAATTTAATAGTTGCAACAATTGGGGAGGGGGGATTTGAACCCTAGATGTCTTCATTGGAAACATCAAGAAGTGCTGGGTGAGCTACAAGGCTCTTGGCGAACCACATCTATTTTCTTGTCTATTGAACCCTGGACATCTTCATTAGAAACACCAACAAGTGTTGGGTGAGCTACATGGCTGTTGGCAAATCACATCCATTTCCTTGTCTATGCATGCGTTAGACCAAAGCATGGACCTACGAGTGAAGGAATGGAGTTTTCGAGAATACCATATTCAAACTCTTCTACTTGTGAGTTTTAAATAAAGTACACTTTCGAATACATTATATATTACACTTTTTCCTCATATCAAAGCCTATTGAAGTCAAAACTACTTAAGAGGCTAACTAGTAATGTATAACTCCCCATAACTATCACTTATAAAAAAAAAAAACTCAACTATTACTAAATTATTTAAGCAATCATTGTAATATGACCTATTCCAAACCCTATATATATAGTTAAACCTTCTGATATAATCTTTTAGATCCAAAGTGAGTTGTAGCAAGGGCTGCTTGGAATGTGTGCTGGATTGGGTTAAGGTATATCATATCTCAGCGCTTGAGAATTTCTGAATCTGGTGCTGTTCCTGTTCCTGTTCCAATTGGAGTTGCTGCTTGAATTCCTCGGAGTGGGACTTGACCGCAGGAAATTTGATATTTGTCCTCATCTAGAGGTCTACTTATATATTTTTAGGTTACTATATTAAATTCACTATTTCCTAATAAAGCTTTTAGGACACGTGGTAATTTATTATGGTACTAGAGCTTGTGGTCTTGAGTTTGAGCCTTGTTTGTATTCTACCTCCCATTTAAAAAGTTAAAAATCTCATGTATTAAGCATCATTTACTGAGGAGTTTGGGCTCACAATCCCACACGTGAGGGGGAGTGTTAGAATATCATGGTTAAATGACTAAATTTAGTATTTCCTAATAGCTTAAACTTCTAAGAGAAGCAGTCATTTATAATATATATAATTAGAGTGGTGAAAAGTTAATGTTGTAATTCCTTATCTAGTGATTCTATATTCATTTTCAAACCCTCTTCTGGCATAACTTCAGCTAGAATACTTGACTTAATTTCATGCTGGCTTAAATTAGACACTGGGGCGTGGCAGTATTTCTGTGGCTGTGTTAGGAATTTATAGGAATTATGGTTTTCCTGTGACAGAGTTACTACCTGATGCCAGGTTTGTGATTTCTAGATTCACACTCTGTTTGAAGTTTGAACTCATAGGATTACTTGCTTCCCTGCCAGGATTGTGTTTTCTAGATTCAGGGGATGACTTCAGCTAGACCTTACAGCCTTATAATGTAAAATATTATTTCTTTTTTTTATGCATATGAATTAATACTTATGCTAGGTCTGTGTCATATTCATGTATGGCCAACTCATTTTCTTAAGGCTGTTTAAACATGTGGCTCAATTGTTTTTCCTCTTTCATGTGTTTTCTGAGCAATGAAATTTATACGCCTTCCATCCCCCAATAATTGTTGTACTTCCCAAATTTACATCACAAAATGTGTCTTTAAATATATAAAATTTATAAATACAAAATTTTTACTTTTCCTATATATCTTTCACTTTGAAATGTAGATCATTTATGAAAAGTTCAAAGTACCAGTAATATAAGGGTCATTTTTGGAGAACCTACAAAAAACTTGAGTTGTCAAGGCATCAAATACTTCTTAAGATGGGTATTTTTATTATAGAAGACACCTATTATGGGTCAGGGAGTAGATCTCACACTACACCCAGAAGTACATCTGTACCTGAACTACCAGGTTGTTTTTTTTTTTTTTGTACAAACCTCATCCTCTTCTCTTGTTTCGGCTAGTCACTACATATCTCTGTAAATAAACTCTTCCCTTTTGCGGGTCACTTACTGTTATGTAAACTTTCCTCGTAATCTTGTTCAGTTTAAGCAGATCTGTCTGCATTTAAGTGAGTATATTTTCTATGTTAAAGTAATTAAATTATTAAAAAAAAAATTGATAGGTAAGTAGAGAACTATTATTAATGAGTAAATAAGGAAAAGTACAAGTTGTTCATGATGATGAACAACAAGAAAAAAAAATAGAACAAACAGCAAAACAAAAAAGAGGGTAATCAGGAAACTAATCTAAGGGAAAACATAAACTCAGAGAGAGAAGAAAAATCTATAAAACCCCAACGAGATCACTTAAAGAGGCTACGTTGGCATAAGACCTTTAACTCATCCAACGTCTTCTCATTGTCCTCAAAGGAGTGACGATTTCGTTCCAACCAAATAGTCCACATTAAGCACCTTGGAACCAAATTCTAAATGTTCGAATAATGCTTCCCAAGCCATTGATGCCAACAAGATAACAATCCTGCCACCGATCCTGGCATAACCCAATGAATACCAAAAGCCTGAAGCATTAAAGTCCATAAGGTATGAGTAATAGGACAATGAAGAAGAAGGTGGTCCACTGACTCTCCATCACAACAACACATACAACACCGATTTGCCAAAGGGCGACCCCTAAACATTCGATTATCCAAAGTGAGAATTTGATCATAAGCAGTTGTCCACAAAAAGAAAGCTACTCACTTAGGAACCTTTGGTTTCCAAACACCCTTCCAAGGAAACAAAGAATTTGGAGTACCTCGAATCGCATGGTAGTAAGATCGGGTATCAAACTTACCATCACCTTTTAGCTGCCGACAAAGAGTATCTCTCCTATCACCCTGAGAAATACGAGTTTGGATAAACTGAAGTAGAGAATAAGATGCAGCTAGCTCCCAATTCCCAAAAGCTCTATAAAATCTTAAATCCCACACTCTAACAGTACCCCCTTCTAGAATCCACAAAACCTCAAAGATACAAGCATCCTTGGCAGCTGAACACACATAGAGCTCAGGATAGAGATCTTTTAGGGTATTATCACCAATCTACCTATCATGCCAGAAGCGGATACGAGTGCCTTCACCCACTGCAAAAGACAGATGCTTAGAAAAGCTCTCCCACCCTTCATGAATGCTTCTCCAAAGGCCACATCCATGAGTCCTCTTGCAAAGTTTAGTACTCCACCCCCCTTGACTCTCACCATATTTTGTGGAGATAACTCTCTGCCAAAGATGGGTAACTTCATGACCATATCTCCACAGCCATTTCCCTAATAAAGCTTGATTAAACGACACCACACTACTTAGGTTGAATGGTTTGCGAGTTAGTTCTAGGATAGCTATCAGTACGTGTACATCAGTTTGTTTGATAGCGTCATATTTGGAGAATGAAGGTCCTACTGTATGGAAATGCATGTGTACTTTTGCAACCTTTATGTGAATTTTATCATTCCATATGTGTTGGCAGAATTTGTGATATTGAATTGGATGCTGGAGTTGTAACTGGTAAAGATAGTGCTTAGGCTGGTGCTCATGTCAGTGGAATTTTCATTCCCTTCCCTCTTTGTTTTGGGGATTAGGGGTTATCACTTTTTACTTATCTCAAATAACCTTTAGCTGTCCCATGTGATTTAATAGTGTATGTATAAGTTACACACTGCCTATGCCAGCCTGAAAGAGCTTGTGTAAGTTGAAGATTCCAAAAAGTGATGTGAATGAGTGACTATTACATGGAGTTCCCTTGAAAACGTTTAGGTTTCACAACAGCCAAAACTGCTACTTCATTTCTAGTGTCGGAAAGCTGCTATCATGGTTTCCTCTTTACAACAATTTTGACTTTATTGTCATCAATATATGTTAGTTGTACTTGTCACTTCTCAGTGGAAAGCGTCTGATGGATTTGTGCTTGAGTCTATATCTGACTTGTACAGGCACATAAGTATTTTCAACTGTTTTACAATTTCTTGTAACTTATTAAGTGACAAGAAATTGTAAATATTTTGTGGTTCATGGGTGCAGCTTTAAACTTGTGCAATCAAGGGGGTAAATCTTTTGTGGTTCAGAAAGTGAGGCAAGGACTTGATAATGTTACCCAGTTGAGCAGCTTTTATCCAGGATACTTTGAGCCTTGTTTTAGAAAAATATTTTTATTTGCATCTATTTTGGAAAGTCGGTATTGACATTTTTTTCCGAATGGCAATGTTGGATTTGCATTAACTTTAGTCATTAATTATTGCATTTATGGAATGTCATCTGATTGCAAGTCACATTTATTTTGGTAATCATAATGAGGTTCATAATGATTTCTTCTTATTTAATTTATTCTCTTTTGTCATCTGCACGGTCCCTTGGATGTTTAATCAATCTGAGAATTTTGAATCTTTTTCAGATTGGTTGTGAATGTTGTTTTCTTTCTCATTTTTTTCTCCATGTCAATATATTTGGCAACCCCGCTAAAATTGTTGATTAATGTGACCTAATTTTTATGTCTGACATATTGTTGCAAGCTTGCCGCAGTGTTATTGCATTAAATATCTAAGATTTGTTCTCTTATTTTGGTTATGCTATGCAGATGAGAATGGACTACATGTTTACCAAGTTTTGTCTCCGGGCTTCCTAAATTTTCTGTTCCTCATATTTTTCCTCAAAAGTAGATGCGGCAAATGTGAATGCTCGTCAGATTATCACAAAAAAGCTGACTTGATCTCTCACTGCTATGGTTATATCTGACTATTTTCTAAGTACACAATACTGATGGTTCCCGGGTGGTGAAGAAAATCAACAAATTTTCCACACCACAAAACCTGCTGCAATGGTTAAACACTGACAATTTAAGAAATTATAATCCCCTTTTTTGGACTTCGATGACCAAATCTTTCTGCAAGCTTTTCCACTGGGACTGGTTGCCACGAGGTTTTATAAACTTGTATGCTTGACTCTATGAACTTGTACTATTAGCTTGTAAATATGAAGTGCAAATTGGATAAAGCTTGTATAGAAGTTGTATCAGTTCATGCACAGAGATGGTGGCTTGTCCTTTTATTGTTTCTATTTATTTGTATATCTTAGGTAATCCAGAGGGAAGAGAGAATGTAAAAGAGAGCCAGTGCTTCTCAACCAGCCAAAGCTGCTGCCCTTGGTTTGAGTTTGTGCTATATTAGAAGTTGGGACTTGGGACACAAATGCTTTACCCTCCTTTGGATTCGGCCTTTCTTTAAGTTAGCTAGCCTTTTCTTTAAGTGAGCTAATCTAGTATATGATTACCCATTTATGGTGCCCACAAACATCCATATTGTTTGATTCTTCACCTTCAGATTTAGCCGTGCCGTCTTGAAGGATAATTTTTTCCATTATTGATTCTTTTGACCTGGTAGAATGAAAGGACCAATTTTCCTGACAGTGGCTCTGACTTGACAGCTATAGCAATCGATTAATCCAATTTGAAGCCTTGCATTTATGCACATACGTTAAACAAAGATATATATATATATAGGGATTGATTATCGGTCATCAATTGCTCTTTCTTTCCTTCATTTAAATTTTTTTTTTATAAATGTTTTTAGTTTATTCTATCTAAAATCAGACTTCCGTTATTTCTTAAATTAACATTTTTTTACTATTAATAATATAATTTTATGTGGTACTCTACTTTTATTTTTGGCTAATGAGAGTAGAGGTTTTTGAGAGCTTAATTATTTCCCTAAACAAGTGCGGTCTCTCTTTCCCATGTCATATACACACCAGGTAATTATAAGGAGAGATTCCTGATCTTTCCCATGTCATATACATAGTGCATGTGTAACACTTTGCACCTTATTATCTATTTGACAGTTAAATTGTATGGAAAAGTCACATGACTAGTGTGTGCTTGTTTTTCTAACTTAACTGTCAAATAGATGGTAGGGTACAAAGTGTTACACGACTATTAGTTTAGGGAGTAATTGTGTATTCTTGTAGTTCAAGAGGATAAGTGTAACAAGTATTATTGAGGAGCTTAAATGTAATTTTCCCTGCTATGTAATAGGAGTTATTTTAATTGGTAATGGGTTGTTGTGTTAAATATTAACATTGATACATTGTTGAATATGCTAGTATGGATGCGAAATCGAAAGTATAAAGTGTAGAACACAATAATATACGAGGGTTACATGGTTCACCTAATGACCTACATCCACGGAGGAAATCCTAAAGGGTCACATCAATAATATATTTAGAGTGTAGTACAAATCTTGTGTTACTATAAACCATAACATATGTATATATAGTAGACTAAACTCTAAACTAATAGACTTCTAGTACAAGTAGGAGACTTGGCTTGCACACAAAGTAGACTTAGGTTTGGGCTTATGCTAATGGGCTAATATATCTCTAACACCCCTTCTTAAACTCAAGATGGAAGCTTGATGAAACCTTGAGATTTGATAAGGTTGGGAAGATCTCTTGAATGAAGTTTGGCTCTGTGACGGTGGTTTGAGGAAGACAATGGTCTTGCAGTGTTGATACGACTTCTAACGGTGGCATGACTATACCAGAGAGTTTTGATGGTAGCAATAAGAAACCAAAGAATGTGAATGCAGCAAAGAAACATTGAGGAAGACAAAGATTGCTCTTAATATATCGTAAGGACAAAAAACCATGGCCACAGGAAGGTGGCTCTAATACCATGTTAAATATTAGTATTGATACACCATGTTGAATATGTTAATATGGATGTGGAAGCGAAAACATAAAATATAGAACACAATAACACACGAGAGTTACGTGGTTCAGCCTAACGGCCTATATTTACGGAGGAAACCCTAAAGGGTTACATCAATAATATATTAGAGTGTAGAACAAATCCTATATTATAATGAACCATAACATGTGTATATATAGTAGACTAAACCCTAGACTAATAGGCTTCTAGTACAAGTAGGAGACTTGGCTTGCACACAAAGTAGAATTAGGCTTGAGCTTATGCTTATGCTTATGCTAATGAACTAATATATCTCTAACATTGTGGAATCTAATGATCACAAAATCTACTTGAAATTAGACGTTCAGAGTCGCCGGAGGCAAAGATAGGAATATGGAAATAGACTAAATATAACTACAAAGTCATTTTAATAATAAAAAAATGATAACAAAGACAACTAAATTGAACAAAAAAAATTATATCGACTAAATCACCATACGAAATGATTAAACATGATCCCTTAGTCCCTCGCCTTGGATTCGGGGTAATTCAAAAGGGTGGTGGTATACCAAATTAGAATGATAATATGGCTTAATATTTTCGTCATTCCAAAATTGTGACCACCATACAAGAACTCCATTTCCAGGCCAAAATGGGCTTTTACTCATTTTTCACAAAATTTTCAGCAAAATGTCTCATGTTTGAAACTAATTAGAGAAATGCCCCTATTTTGAAACTCGATTTTCTAAAAATCAAGTTCCAAATGTAAAACTCGATTTTTGGAACATCGAATTATAGTGAATGTGGACTTAGGAAATTTTCTTTTTTCAAGGAACTCGAGAACTTTACATGGTACTCGAGTTTCGTGAACTCGAGTACCAATTTATTTTTTTATTTTTCAGTTTGCTATAACTCGATTGTCTAAAAATCTGGTTTTAAATTGAAACTCAATTTTTAGAAAATCGAGTTTCAAAACAGGGGTATTTCCCTAATTAGTTTCAGTTATGGGGCATTTTGCTGAAAAGTTGTGGCGAAAGGAGCAAATGCCCATTTTCTCCCCATTTCCATCTCAAACCATCTATCATCTATAAAATAAATAGAATTTAAGAGCGACAGTAACTGATTTCCACCCAAAAACACAACCCAAATTCCACATTTTTCTATAATTTATGCCTAAAATCTAAAGGTAAGACTTAATCAACAACATTAACATTTTTGTTAAAAATATTTTTAATGAATCATTTAATGAATATTGAACAAGAAATCACTGGTTGTCTTCACTATAAAACTGACTTAGCATTGACTCTTGGAAATTTTCAAGCACTATAGTGGTGTTGAGGGTTGAATGCTCATGATTTTAATCTGAAAATTACTCAAAAAAGCCTGTAACTCCAGTAAACGATTATTTGCCAACAACTTTGAAGATAAAAATCTTCCACAAAGATAGGACGAAGTAGAACCTATCCACTAGGTGGAAGAATTCATCAAAAATTGATGGTAGTTTTGGCTACATCATCCAGAACTACCAAGTAGCCCTGAGAAGAGTCCACCCACCAAGTATCAACAGCAGCCCCCTCAAATACAATCTTAAGCTGGTAAACCTTGTTTTCTGAAAGCTTAAAGAAGTAGCTGAGTTGTAGAGTACATTTTTGGTTGCCAGGAAGCATGAGCCATGGAGTTTAAAGGCAACAGGTAGGTTGAAGAGGAAAATTGGGATTGTGATTGTTCTTGTGCGGCTGATCAAGAACAAACAACATTGAAGTGAATGCAGTCGACAGAAGAAAACTTTCTTAAGATAACTCCAAAGAGTTCGACAAGTATGTCTGAGCATGGATGCGATGATGAATAATACTTCAATACTTTCGGAAGTTTTGCATGTGCGGGTCATTTTGTTATCAGCTTCCTCCAATACTTCAATAATTTTTTATTAAAAGATTATTATATTCAATGTTATATTTTATAAACAAAATAGAAAGACAATAATAATAGTATATTATTAAAAGATTATTATATTCAATGTTATATTTTATAAACAAAATAGAAAGACAATAATAATAGTATAGTGATTTTTTTTTTGGAATGGAGTATAGTGATTTTATTATACTATAAATATATATATATATATATACATTTATAAATTTGAAATTTATATGATATAGTGACTAATATAAATAGGCATGTTTCATGCCTACTCAAGAATATAAATTTCGTTTTAATAAATAAAAATACAAAATATTCATTAATAATTTCTTTTTACATTCTTAGTTGTGTGTGTGTGTGTGTGTTTTTGTTGAACTTTTATTCAATTGTCGCAAAAATATCTAAATTTGAGCAAAAATAACCTATTTTAAATAAATTTTTTTTGAATATTGACATCAAAATATCATTATAGTTAAATAATTAATACACCATTTAAAATAATTAATATAAAAAAGTATTTATCCTATTAGTAATCTTTTTATTTACATTGAATGTCATATTCTAAATCAATTATTATTATTATTATTAGTCCAAATAAAAATAGTTGCTTATATAAAATTTATATAAGTAACTATATAAATTCCTCTAATATAGATAATTAATATATGCATTAACTCCATTAAATAATTCAATGAATTAATTCTTTGATATAAATGAAAACATTGTTGAGGTAAAAACCTAAATATATAAAATCTCAAAGAATACACCATTCAACAAGAATTTATACTTTCCCACATGAGGTCTATATATAATTCATGAATAAGCTAATCTAGTAACTAAAGATTTCATTCCTTTTGTTTCTCAAAAAAGAAAAAAAAAGAAGATTTCATTCTATTTTTTCCCGCTCTAATGACAATCCACGCCGTGAATAAGGACTGGCTTCGAATTGTTTCTCAATTTTGGTTTGTACGCGTACTTCTTCGAATCGTTGAAAATTAAGGAAGGTGTCATTCATTAAGGAAATCTGATAATTGCCAGTTTTGTGTATCTATCATACCTACGATGGACTATCAAGCATCTCACGTCTTTCTAAATAGTTCTATAAAGATTAATTGCGGAAAATACGATCAAATCAAAGAGAGATTTCACAAGATGGGACTGTCTTCTTTTCCTTCATTTCCGTAATAAGGGTCTCATAAATTTTGAATATATTCAACCAATAAATAATTTACTCATCATTTATGTAATAATATTTAACAAGTTTTTTTTTTTGTTTTTTTTTTTGTGTGTGTGTGTGTGGAGAAACACACACACTCATAAAGGGGAAGGAGGACGAGATAAGAGAATACACTACACGCCAACACAAAAACTGCATGCGGCAGTTAGTGTCACGGAGCAAAGTATTTTTTTTTAACAAGTTAACTAAATAAATCACACTAGAATGTGTTAATAATATATGCATTCAAATTGATTAAACCATGGCTTTTGAGTAGAGTTGTAGTGTGCTTTTATGTTAGAATCTGTTTCCCTCCCCCTTATGTGTGTGCGCGCGTTTGTTTCTCCAAAAAAAAAAAAAAAGATTAAACTCAAAAGTGATAATATATTACAAATGACTGAAATAATAATTTATTTTCATCATTCATCATCTTACCTAATCAACTCCATCTAAGTCAATGTTATCATCATGTTCATCATTTAGCAAACTTATTTCTTCATTGAAATTTTCTTCATCATCATCAACATTAATTTACTATCTCTTCTTATTCTTTTATTTTAATATTTTTTATAAAAAAAAAAAATTCATCTTAGCATTCTAGTTTCTTAGACTTATAAAAATAATAAAAAAATAATTATATTGCCAGCTAATATCTTATTCATAGTATAGAAAAGAAATTTGTATATATGAAAGTGAAGTAAAAGTGTGTAGTCTAGATTTTGTAGGAGAAAGAGGGTAATTAAAAACACTAATGGACATGTTATTTTATTAGGATAAATTAAATAACATAGTAATTTTGTGTTAAAAACAAGTCTAACAACTTGTTAGATTTAAATAAAAGTACAAATTTTAACAAAAAAATACATTTTAAAGCATGTGTCTATGTATCGTACGATACGCACGATTTTACACTACGATTCATACGATACACGCAATTTATGAGCACTTTCAATACGCCGCTATAATGCAAGACCTTTTACATACTATACGATATGTATCGTACTATACGAACCACATATTGTGAGACTACAACTATGTTTGGCATTTGAGAACTTTAAGGTTGTTAGTTGGTGACAAGGGCACTTGTGTAGGCTGTGTTTACAAGTTACAAACTTACAAGAGTAGGTGTTAGAGACTGTGCTGGTGTAACAGATTAGGCATGGAGTTTGAAGGCAGCAGGGAGAAGAGGAATGGGATGGTGCTTATGCTTGTGATGCAGATTTATCAGAATTCGCGTTTAGATCTATATCCTTGAATAATTCTGGTTCTCTTTGGAATTGATTTTGCTTTGTTATTTGGCAATGGCTTATCAAACGGGATTAGAACTAGGGGGGGGGGTTAATTAATTGTGTTAGTTTTTAGACCCCTGAACACACAGTATTTAACTTAATTTTATGGCCAATTTGTTAATTAAGTCAAATATGTAAGCCTTAGGTTAAACATTGTGAGGGTCACTTTTTTTACGGTGTCCAGGCCCAAGCTTAAGCAAGGACCCCGGGCCCTCTTGTTGTAGTTTGAAGGGACTTGGCTTGGTTTACCGCAGCTAAATGAGCTGTTTACAAACCAAGTGGTGCACAGGGAAATGTTCCTACACTACGTATACACTAGCAAGAGATAATATATGTATTGAACAAAAAGTAAACAGCAAAGGAAGGAAATGTAATAAAGAAACACAGAAAAATTGTTAGGGATCCTCAAATCAATTAAAAACACTCCATTAGTTTTCTTGATTATGGATTACAATGTGCTCACTAAAACGTGATACAAGGTCCAAATAAGCTCAAAAATTACAAACTTAGATGGCTCTCTAAGACTTGCAAAGTTTGAATCCTTTTGAATCCAAGTATGCACTATAATGATTGTTTTTGAGATACGGGGAAATATTTCCTTATTTTTTGAGTTTTGACAGAGTTTTTATGATTATTTTATGATTTCACTATTGCTGAATAATGCCTTTCACTGTTGCTGCTTCCTCCTTTTATAGCGTCACCTCAGGGCTCCGGGGTACCACTGGTTCCCTTTCTTTGCTTTCCTGGGTAACAGAGCCCGTAGCGTACTAGCAGCTTTGGTGGCCGACCCATTCCTTGTTTCTCATAGTTCTCTTCTTTTGGTGCCTTTTCTCCAAAAACCCCTTGTTGACCTTCCATTCTAAGGTGTCTTTGGGGGAGCTGACCTTCAATTTCTCTTCCTCCAAAGCTTCTCTATCTTTCTTTTTCCAGACTTAGCCTTTTGGCCGCCCCTCCTTTTTGTCATTTTTTCCCAGTGAGCCGAGTCCTTCCCTACCAAGTCGAAGGTTTTCCTAGCTACTTCCCTTTATGGTTCTTCTTTCTGGGTTTCTCGAGGTACCAGCCTTTTGCTTATGAGTTGTTGCTCTCCAAGCCCTTTGGTTCTGCGCTGCATCACTGAGTGCTTGAGAAGGACATATCTGTCCTTCGTTTCTTGTGCCTTTTGGTTCCCCTTTTGAGCTGTCTTAATTCCTCTTTGGCTATGCTGCACGTCCCAGGGATCCCAGACCCTTGGCAGTCTCCGGGATCACTACAAAAAAAGAGTCTACTAACGAGGATAAAATGCCCTCGCAAAAATTCAAATATCGTCGCAAAAGGTTATTAGCGAGGGTATATGGCCCTCGAAAGCCGTCGTATTTGCTCTTGTTGCTAAAAGAGATTTTGCGACCATACCTTCGCAAATAGATAATTTACGAGGGCAATCCACCGTCTTTACTGAACAAATCTGCCCTCACAAATATATCACCAAACGATGAGAAAAGTCGACGACTTATTTTTAGCGAGGGGAAGCAGTCGTCGTTAACAACTATTTGTGAGGACCGTTATACCCTCGCAATTAGTTATTTGCACTACAAAATATCTGTACTATTGCGGTGGGCCAAAAATGCCGCTATAGGTCTTCAATTATATTAAAATGTTAATCCTTCAGCGGCAGTTTTTGACTGCCGCTATAGGTGATTTTTTTTTCCTCCTAAGTTCTAAACCCACATATCTATTACAAATATCCTGTAATAACTTTAGCTCCACTAAGACAATACCACAAATATAACTAAATAACACCACAAATGTCTCCAAACTAACATTATATTAACATAGAAATATATTATCAAATACATAACATTATCTATAACTATTATCAAAGTTCCGAAGTATTTAAACAAATCCTTCAACACTTCCAAAAAATGCAGTTGTTTAAATGTGATTCTTTGCACACAAAAAGCCATAAAAAACTATAACATCTTCAGTATTGTAGCACCATCATTAGTAATTGTCACGTCTCCAATATCATCAACGAGCATCTAAAACCATCAACCAGAAAAGCAAATCAAAATTATACCCTTTGGCAGAACCACATAGTCCAAATAAACCACTTGTAAACGAATGAAATTGTAATTAAATAGAAAGAAAAAAAAAATCATTGAGGTGCTTTGAAATCATAGATTGAAAAGTATAATTGTTACCATTCAAGCATTTTCTCAATGGTGATAGCTTGACCAAATTGAGAGAATATCAAACATGGAAGTAAAAGTGGAAAGACCAACTGCATTACACAAATAGTGGGAACAATTAGTTATGGTGTTCAAATTTGCTGATAAGTAAATCTAAGTTGCAGAATAAGTTAATAGTGAGTATCAACATGACATATTCAACAACAACAACAAGCTTTAGCCTCAAAATTTTTGGGTCGACGAGTATTACCCCATTTAAAAGCTTCCTTCCACTAGCAGGCAAAATGTTGATATACATGGAAGCCATAAGGAATCCCAAAAAGCACATTGTGAAGACCTTTGCTAGTCTAGCCTAGTCACAAAAAATAGAATATTGTAAATGAACAACTTGAACACACAAAACTCATAATTTTATAATAACAAAACCAAAGACTCAAACTAAGAAAGTACAAAGGAAGAGATAGATAGCATTAGAATATAATGAAAAGGTAAAGAACCCCTATTCTCCACAAAACCCTAACATTTTGGTATTGGATAGAGGAAAACAGAGCATTTTTCCAAGTTCCCAAAATGGGTAGATGGAAAAAAAGACAATGAAAGGTCAAGGTTTTTCTTTTACAATTTTTTTAAAAAAATACATTAAAGTATTGCAAGCATATGTAACCAAGTGGAGAAAAAAATGAGCATCTTCAATTCTCTTAAGGCATATGTGTACAGTGGAATTCTTAAAACAAAGGACAAGAAGCAACAGGTTAAAAAAAAAAAAAAAGAAGAAGAAGGAAGAAGACCACATCATGAAAAATAGAAGAAAAAGAAGTAACAATGGCACAAATGAGTAAAGAAGGACAATACCTTTCAGTTGGCCTTCACATGGAGACAGCTCCAGACCTGCACAAATCAAAAACCCACTTGGTCAAAATGTTGTTTGGAGGAAAGGGGCAAGACCCATGAGAGATTGTGGAAAAAAAAAAAAAAAACCCTGTTTCGATTGATTAAAGGCCGCCTATTTTAGTTATATATTCATTACAATGTAAACCAAGCCTAACTGATCACAATGTGTATATTTTTATTTATTGAGAGGAGTTTAGCTGATTGAATTCACAAACCTATAAAGGCATCATCACTGGTAATTTTTTAATTGTATTTTTTTTATAACTCTACGGTAGGTATAGGTATGAGCGGAACTTGCATAATGTGTTTGTAGCCTCTCCAAAAAAAATTGGGGATATGGCTGTCTACCAAGACCAACCCCAAATCCCACAAAAGTGGGACTTTTGAGCTCTGGGTATGACTTTTTCACATTGAATTACTATGGCAAACAGGCCTCCAAGATTGGGATGTCCGGCAGAGTGCTTCACCCCCTTGCAGAAAGCAACACCAGAAGGGTGAGGTCTTAGCAATTAACTTCTAGAACTAGATAGGATAATAGGCATTAGGCATTCTGAGCTGGAAGGAGGCAAGTAAATGAACGAAGGCCCTTACCACTAATGAAAAGCAATCCACTGTACACTCATCAAGTCTTTCATAGAATGTAGACTACCAAGTGAAGACTTTCTAGTTTCCACTTATTAAGAAATTTCTGATATAGTTGAAATCTAAACAATAGCTAGTTTGTGGAACCCCAAAACAAAATCTAAACAATAGATAGCTTGTGAAAACATGAAACAAGATGACATGGATACATGAAAATTTGGCCATTTCAATTCGTGGCTTAGAAGATTCATATGCAAAATCAAAATAAAGAAACCAAGATGAAAGTGCAGGGACCCAAAGAAATGGATACATGCCCATGTCAAAAAGATAATAAAAGTGAATTCTTACCCAACACCGCATTATGTCCCAAATGACATCCATGGGAGCATCCGATTTCAGCTCCAGTGGATTCACACGAGTTCTAGATATATGATATCCAGCATTGATCACAGCTGAACGGAAAATTACTGCTAATGGAGAAGTGCATTTAAGTGTGGCGCAAAGGCTGTGCAGACTCACAAACAGAGGAACATCAGGCAATTCCTGCAAACAGTATGATCATGGAATGAGAATTTAAAAGATGGCTGTCATAAGGAGGAAATTATCAATTGACAAGGTCCACACACTGCCCATAAGCTTCACCATCTGAAACCAAATACTAATATTTATTTTTCTTGACTAGGAAAAACCAAATAACTAAAAAGATATTATAAAACATAATATGTAGGATAGAAACCAATTATATATATATATAAAAGCAACAAACAAATGTATAGTGCCGTCGGATAAGGCACATTACAATGTGGTGTTGACTAGACACCAATCTTCTTGGGAAAATTTAAGAATTACCAACCAATCTATTGTAAACACTCCCTCCAAAATGAATAACTCTACACACATCAAAGATACAACATCGGGGTAAAGTAAACAAACACACCTTTGATACATTCGTCAGTGCAGCAGAGATTCGAGCATAAGCAGGGTACCGGTCCTGCATAGATTTCACGTCTGCCAATATGGAGGTTACCCAATCTTGATCATGGATGGGAGCAGACCATATAGGTCCACCCATGTTGAATTTCTTCCCACAGTCATTGCATTCTTGATGAACTGCAGGGCCGAACCCAGGCAAATATCTTACACTGTTGTTCTAGAAGAAGAAAAGGATTAAAAATCATAGCATTGTTAGAATTTTGACTTGAACTTAGAAACAAATTAATTATCATACATAACTAGCCCTATACACAAACACAAAAAGAAAGAGTACGAACAAACCAAAACAAAATGCCGCCTAAACACAAAAATTAAAATATGCATCACAAAAATTAAATTACTTCACCAAATCCAAACCCAAATTTCACAAAAATCATAAAAAAATTTAAACAATGTATCTACATATTACACCACAAAATCCAAACCCAAATTTTACAAAAAGCAAAATTGAAAATTAAATAAATAACCTAATGTTAAGTATCCAAATCCAAACCCAAAATTTCACAATAATCAAAACAAAAAATCAAATAAATAACTTACCAAGCAAAATCGGAATGGGCATGGGTATGGGGGTGGTAAGGGGAGAGAGGGAGAAAGGATCTTGTGGTGAGGAAGAGAGAGCCGATGGGTATGGGTTGACGGTAGAGTGGTCGAGGAGGAGAGGAGTCGATGGCTGGGCTTGGCCGAGTCGACGTCGTCGCTGGGCTAGGCTGGGCTAGGCTGGGCTCTACTCGTCGGCGCCGGTGGGGTTGTGTGTGTGTGTGTGAATGGGAGAGGCCGTGTGTGAGAGAGAAAATGAGAGAGTTTTGTGGGTAAAAACTTTGTGTGAGAAATGAAAATTTTGTGTGGGAAAATTTTTGGAGAATTTTGTGCGGGAAAGGAAAAAAAATTTTGGGGGGAAATTTTCTTCCTATCACCTCTGTTCTTTGGAGTGTCTATTCAACCTTTTTGAAATTTTTAACCATCTGTCAAATTGATAACGTGTTGTGGACCACAAATACTATTATTATTATATTATTGTTTATTAAATAAATCAACTAAAAAAAACTATATATTGAGTATTTATTAAATAGATAAATTATCTATTATTATTAAAATGAGCTAACATTTTAAGTTTTTAACTAAAGTTTAGCATATTAATTAATAAGATATAGACTTATAATTGTAAATATTTTTAATAAATTATATGGATTTTGACTAATGAACTTATAAATAAGTAAATAAATAGTTATGTATTTATTTTTATATACAAATATATAAAATTAGCAGTAATCCCGAAACGGTACACTAGTATTAACGGGTACCGAAATATTTCATTTATTTGACCAAACAAAAACAGTCTCTGGTACGGTATTGATTCCCTTGTTTTTGGTCCCTAAAATGAAAAATGCGTTCCATTTTGGTTCTTACTGTCATCTCACTGATGAAAATTGTTTACATGACAAACGGAGTGCATTGTTTGCATACTAAATGCTGACATGATCATTAAAAAAATGGTCCTGAGACCATTGGACTTGGTAAAATTCATATTCAAATCTTGATCAATAGGAAAGAAGAGTATGATTACATACTGGTGTTGGTGAAATTTGAGATCAATTAAATAGTCAGATTAAATAAACATAAACATACAAGTACACAACACATGTCCATCATACATCATACTTAGATATGAAATCTAACCGTTAGATTTGAAGAGTATAATGAAAGGTTAATTCTAGTAAATTATGGTCATAATCAAGCGATTGGACTTAGAGAAATGTGTAGTCAAAGTTGGTCAAACCCGATCATACTTAATAGATGGTCCTGATACCACTAGACTTGGTGAAATTTATATTCAAATCTTGATCATTAGGATTGAAGAGTATGGTGACATATTGATGTTAGTGAAATTTGAGACCAGTTGGATGGTCAGATTGAGAGAATATATATAGCCATATAGGTACACAATACATGTCCATCACGTGCCATACTTAGATTTGAAATCTAACCATTGGATTTGAAATCTAACCATCTAGTAACTTATTATTGAATTCATATTTTGGAAATCCAATCGTTGGATTACATTTTCTATATGTTCTTAACATTCATGCCAATTTTCATGCCAATCGGATGTAATTTACCATTTGTTCTATAAACTCATCTTTTATGCATTATTTTAAACTACTAAAACATGAATCTAGACAATTGATTGATGACATGGCTATTAATCTTTGATCACTTTGAAATTTTGTAAGCATGAAAAATATATGAAGATAATGTAATCTAACGGTAGATTTGTCAAAATTCACATCGAATTAAGAAATATAGGGTTGGGTTCGAGTTACACCTGATGTAACTCTAAAAAATGTTACACCACCCAATAACTTATTATTGAATTCATATTTTGAAAATCCAACTGTTGGATTACATGTTCTATCTGGTCTTAACTTGCATGCCAATTTTCATGCTAATCGAATGTAATCTACCATTTGATCTATAAACTCATCTTTTATGCATTATTCAAAACTACAAAAACTTAAATTTAAACAATTGATTGATGACATGGCAATTAATTTTTGATTATCTTGAAATTTTGTAAGCATGAAAAATATATGAAGATAATGTAATCTCACGGTAGATTTGTCAAAATTCACATCGAATTAAGAAATATAGGGTTAGGTTAAAGTTACAACTGACGTAATTCTAAAAAATGTTACACCACCCAATAACTTATTATTGAATTCATATTTTGAAAATCCAATTATTGGATTACATTCTCTGTATGTTTTTAACATGCATGTCAATTTTCATGCCAATCGGATGTAATTTACCGTTTGATCTATAAACTCATCTTTTATGCATTATTTTAAACTACAAAAGCTTGAATTTAAACAATTGATTGATGACATGGAAATTAATATTTGATCACCTTGAATTTTTATAAGCACAAAAAATATATGTAGATAATGTAATCTAACGGTAGCTTTGTCAAAATTCACATCGAATTACGAAATATAGAGTTGAGTTCAAGTTACACGTGATGTAACTCTAAAAAATGTTACATCACCCAATAACTTATTATTGAATTCATATTTTGAAAATCCAACCATTGGATTACATGTTCTATATATTCTTAACATACATGCCAATTTTAATGTCAATTGGATGTAATTTACCATTTGATCTATAAACTCATCTTTTATGCATTATTTTAATGGAAATAAATTTTTATTCACGAGAGAGAGAGAGAGAGAGAGAGAGAAAGAGTACAAAAGGTTGAAATTCTTGAATTTTAGGCTACCATTTTGAAGTTGAAAGTGATATCATTTTTCATGGGTACAATTGTTTAGAAAATAATGACCTACCTTTCTTATATAGGATGTATATAAAAAGTTTTTTTTTTTAGACTGTAAACAAAATGTTCATTTAAAGAATACAAAGTGCTATACGTTTATACTTTTTTTTATTTGAATTTTAGAATAACTTTTATCTCCAAAAAAATTTAATATTTTAATGATCTTTTGCGAAGGTCAATCGTAGCCCTCGCAAATAATTTAGTGTTAGTAAGGACATATTTTTAACTCACACAAAAAATAAACTTTTTGCAAGGGATTTTTATTGTCCATCGGAAATAATTTGGTGGGAACATTTCCCTCCAAAATTTTTGACATTTTAATGATTATTTGTGAAGGTCGATCCTAACCCTCGCAAATAATTTAGTATTAGTGACAGCTTTTTTTTACCGTCACAAATAATACACTTTTTGCGAGAGATTTTTAATTGTCCCTCGCAAATAATATGGAGGGTAAATTTCCCTCCAAAATATTAGTATTTGTGACGACTATAACACATAATTGCGACAGCTTTTCTTGTTGATCACAAATATTTCACATTTTCCCAAGTATTTGCGAGGGATTTACTTTGCCATTGCAAATAAGATTTTTTGAAAGGGCTTTTTGGGTTCGTCAAAAATTCTTGGTCGCTAATAGGCATTTTTTTTGTAGTGGATCCTGGCCCAACTCTTTCTATTAGACTCTCTTTGGTCCTCTGATCTTGGCAGGCTGGGCCCTTTTCTTTCTTCCCTTTGTTTCATGGATTTTAAAACCTGCCCCTTCATGGATCTTGGGCCTCAAATCTATTAGGCCTACCATTCTTTTCTTTTTGTGAGCCCAAACCCTTTTTTCAATTTTACTTTTCATGGGTTGGCCCAATGTGCTATTTCTTTGGGCCTTGTGTCATGATTTTTTAGACCTCAACATTTAGCCCCCCAAGCTCGTAGGCTGCCTGCAACCCACGCGTTAGTAATACAAAGTTTTATTTTCCGTAGGACTTCCTTCTTCACTATTTTAATTATCCTCGGGTTCCCTTCTCTCTTCTTTCAGGATACTGACTTCCTGCTGATTTTGGGTATCTTGGTCTTCTTTGCACGTTGCGCTTCCCTCTTTTGTAACTTCCCCCCTTTGCATGGGACGTGGTAGTTAATTTTTTAGAGTGAAAAAATTCCTCCACCCACTTTTCATGTTCCCCGCAACTCCTATTAATAACTGCCAATAACTTTATCCTTGAAATTTAATTTTGGCAACTGGCGCGCCTTTCTATACATCATCTTCTTCCAACTTCTCTTTGCGTTATTATTGCAATTTTTTCTCATTTTCCCTTTACTTCCTTGACCTTTCCATCTTTAAGCTTATCTTCTTTCTTACAGTCAATCTACTTCTTTGTCTTCCTTTTCCGTGTGCCTCATCCCTTGGACTCCCTAGCACACTTGTTGCTCTGATGGCTTCCTCTTCCTCTTGAAAAAGGAGGGAGCATACCCCCAGCCCTTCTGAGGGTGAGAATTCCTCTACTTTTGCCCAGGGTGAGTCGTAGCGGCTCGCGGAGCGTCCAGATTTTCCATTACGAGACCCTTGGTACACTCCCAGCCTATTCTTCCTTGTGGTGTCTCATGGTGAGGTCCCTCCTTCTCCTCACGCCTGGGTATTCTCTAGTTAGGTGGGTTTGGTCAGTTCTGCTTAGGTCCCTGACCCAAGGGAGATTTTGGACCTCCTAATTAGGTGGGGATCTCGAGAGGCGATCCCCATTTTTTTCGATTTTATCCCTTGGAAGGTCACTGGTTGGCCCATTTGGGTAAATAGGGAGCTTGCTGATGAGGAGTTTGTGGGCTGTCTGGAACGCGCTGGGATCCTGAGGGTAGTGGCAATTTCCAGGAACCTTGAAGGTTTCAGAGATGCTAAGGACCTTAGGCATTTGGTACGCCGTTGGTATCCTTCTCTTCATACTTTCTTCTTTTCTGTTGGTGAACTTACCATCACCTTGGAGGATGTGGTTAACAATTTCCTTCTCCCGGTGTTTGGAGATGAGAATCCCTTTGATATCAGTCTTTTCGACGAGGATCTTGAGGTGGAAGACAAATTTTTTAGCGATTTTGGTGGGCATACCGCTTCTTCCGGTGGGAAACAGGCCAGAATGGGCAAATGGGTAATGCATCTTTCGTGAGAGAAAGACAAAGCAATCAGGCGAGCTGGGTTCCTGGCGCTCTGGCTTAGTAAATTTTTGTTCAGTGAGTTCCTCGGATATGGGGTCAAGCCCGTCTTCTTCCTATTGGCCATCAAATTGGCCCAGGGTGCTCAGTATCCTCTAGCTCCCATGTTCTTGGGCCATGTTTATTCTCAACTGGATCAGCTTCATGGAGACAAAGTTGAAGGCGATTCTTGCTATGCAATCACCTCATCTCTCCACTATGTTATTCTTCAGATATTCATGTGGGATCGTTCTTTAGTTACTTTAACAAAGTGTAGAAATTTGAAGTTTGTAAAAGATAAGTTCCAGGGATCCCTTGATGTAATTAAAGGTCTTTGTTATAGTACGACTGGTAGCCATCCAATTATTTTTCGTTGGGCCAGTCTAAAAGGAGGCGGCCTCAACCTAGTTGAGCTTTTTGATCAGGCAGGGCATTTGAGATGGTGTTCTCCCCGGGAGTTCAGCCCCGGGTTTGCTTGTGACTCTGTTTTAGCTCCTTTCCTCACTTCTCTAGGGAACACATTTGATTTTCGCTAGGGCGATGAAGGCAGTTTGGCTTATCTAGCTTGTGTTATCCCTTCTGGGCTTCCGATGCCCTCTTCAAGTGGCCCCAGATACACACATTACTCAGCACACCGGGTACTCCGTCAATTTGGCTTCGATCAAGACATCCCTCCAGTATTCAAGGATATAGTACCCACTCTCCCTTCGCTGGATCCATTCCTTAGGCTTCAGGCCTTCTCCTACTGGTCGCGGAGAAGTCCTTAGTTTGTAGTTCCCAACTCCCAGAGGGGAGTCTTTGCTTCTAATGGTTTTGCTGGCTATTGGAGACGAGTACAAAAATCATTTGTTGACTATGTTGGTTTTGGCAAGATTGAGAGAGTTCCCAATCCCGATATTCTTTCTACTCCTACTGCTAACAGGTGCCTATTCCTTCCCACTACTGGTATTGTATTTGCTGCCGTAAGCAACAAGACGGGGTTCGCGGAGTAAACAAAAGACCATTGGAGACTCTGTACAGAGAGAGAGAAGGGCAATGCCTCTTTCCTTCTTCTCTCTTTTATCTTGTAGTAGTTTATCACTATTGTTGCAGTGTCTTCCTTTTTCTCTTTAACTAATGAGTGACTATTTTCTTTCTTGCAGTCCAAGCGCAAGTCAGACCCAAAGAAAGGCAGGAGTCAATCGTCTGGTGATGATGTGGTATGGCCTTTGATGTGCATTGATAATAGCTTAATTTTGCATATTTATATCATTATTAGAAAGCATTACCATACTTATTTTGAGGTAATTCATACATTTTATATTTGGTTTTGGAATAATGGTGAATAATCAATTTTGTACTTAATTGAATCTTATTGCGTGAATTTATCTTTTGTAGGAGAATGGAATTAAATAAGTGGATTTGTGCAAAGAAGAAAACTAATGGACTTTACTTTTACAAGGGCCATGATGAAATTAAAGAAGACCAAACCAATTAAATTTAAGTCCAATTGGAGTAGGGAATCAAAGGAAATTTGCATCAAATCCAAGTTCAATTCGGATTAGGATTCCAGCCTGCACATCAGTTAGTATTTTTGGCATAATTTTGGCTCAAATGTCCAATTGAGATGATTCAAGTTGGGCTGGAAAGTTAACTTAAAGGGCTAAAACTTTTTAGTTTACCAAAAGTCATAATTCTGACGTTAAATGGGCCAAAATTTTCTGTTAAGTGAAGCCTAAAAATCTGGAAATTTTCCCAAATGGGAATTCAACTTGTAATAGGATTCCTTGACCTATTTAAAGGCTCTTTAGGGCAAAATTCAAGGGAGGCCTGTGAGGAGGCCAGTGCTAGGGCTAAGGGCTGAACATAAAGAGTGCGGCTACTTCTTTGGTTTTCTTCCATGACAGTTAGTTTTATTTTATTTGTCTAGTTTAATGTTTAGTATTTTATTCTTGTGTTTTATTTTAATTACTATGAGTAACTAAATTTATAATTAGGGTTGAGGATGAAACATTGTTAAGGATTATTAGTAATATTTATGTGATTTGATTTTTCCCACAATAGTTGTTCTTTAATAATTTAAATTGTTCTTGCTTCATATCAATTGACTAAGATGAGATTTTAGATATGAGTTCAATCATGTTTTTCTCATGATTTAGGATTTGTCTTAATTAATTGAATGCTTGGTTTATTAATTCTTGATTATAAAATTGGATATCGCTCGTGATTTATCTGTCAATGGATACAATTTATGATTTGATTTTTAGAATTGGATATATCTTGTGATTTGTTTGGCTATAGATACAATTGATGATTTGATTTTATACTTAAGAAGCGAAGAAGAACATGCTTTTGAAATTTTAAAATAAGGATTCTAATGAGAATATTTTCCATAATAGCAAGATTGATTTCTAGATTATCATGTAGTAGTTGGGAAAAATTAATGATCATAAATATATGCTGATATGACTTACAAGGCGGATTCCAAAACCTTAATTCCTTTCCCTTGATTGTTTACATCTTTTTATTTCTTTTGCTGAGTTTAACTATTTGCTTAATTTGATTATTTGCTTAGTTTATTTAATTTCAAAACAACCAATTTTTATTAAACTAGATTAGGATTAATTTGGTTAAGATTTAACTAATTTTCCTACGTTCATTCAAGTTCTTGTGGGTTCGACCTCGTTCTTGTCAAACTATACTTCGGTACGGTTCGTACACTTGCGAGTATTTTAAAATTTCACAATAGCCTTCTTCGTGCCTCTCTTTGTCTGTTTCCACCCCTTTTTGGTACTGTGTACTTATGTATATTTTTTGCAGGTGGAGGTACCCCCTCCCATAACTGGTAGGACTTCGGAGGAAGAGGAGGCCTCTAGTGGTGGTGTAACTGAGGAAACTGGGCAGCTAATGCAGGGTGTCCAGTTTATTCCGTCCGCTGTTCCCCTGGCTACCCGGGATCCTAAAGCTTCTTAACCCCTGTTTCCTAAGATCCCCAGCCTGAGTAGACTTTCAGCCTCATCAAAACTGTGTCACTTGATCCTATGTTAAACAAAGCACCCTTGGGGGGCGCGTCTCCATCCATTCAAGCAGGTGAGCCCCTAGTCTTCTCTTATAAAAATGCTTAATCTTGTCCTTCTTTTATTATTATTATTATTTTTTAGATTTCCCCTTTTCTCTTTCCCTTCCAAGTCAGACCAGTGCTTGATCTAGCTTGAGGCTACTTCTTCTTTGGAATCAGAGGGTTCTGAAGGTGTGTATTGTCCTGCTTTTACTGTGCTGCCTTCTCCTTCCCCCCTTTTGTGCTTTTCCCTTGCCATTTCCTCCTATGGAGAAGCCCCCAGTATCATTTCCTTCCTTTAGCCATTTTGCTAAGGTCTCCTCACCCTTTCTTCAACGTGCTATATGTTCTCTCACAAAGTCTTCCAAGCAATCAGAGGAGTAAGAGGAGGAAGCCCTACCACAGGAAGCCGATACAAGTTCTCCCCCCCTTTCTCTCTCTCTTTTTTTATTTTTTATTTTTTATTTTTTATTTTTACCTTTCTTCCTTGGCCCTTTCCCCTTTTCTGAACTATGTTTGCTTTTGCAGGCCTTGACACAGGTGTTAGGGGTCCCGAGCCCATAGTTCTTGGAGTAGCTGTGGAGTATGCTTAGGTTGCTGAATCTCAGGCAGGGATCCTCCAGATCACCCAAAGGGCTAAAAGCTCCTTGATCCCTACGAGTGGAGGTACAACAATGGGTGGGGCTCCAGCAGTGACTGTTTCAGATCTTGACTCAGGGATCCTTGCTTTCCTGACCCACTTTGATCTTTTGGAGTTCAATAGCCTTCCTGTTAGTCACTTCCATCGCTTGGGTCTCCTTATGGTAACTTCTTGTGTTTTTCTGTGCCTATAGAAAGTCTGCTATTGCTGGAAGGGTTGTTCAAGGTCCATGGAGATTTTACCAGTGGGTTCAAGGGAGGTGTGTTCTTGGGCAACATCCTATTGGAGCTGCTATGTGCTGTGCTGATTTCTTTAAGGAATTCTTCTCTCGACTCTTTATATAAGGAAAAACTTTTGGCATGGAGGGGAGTGGTGCAAGATCCTTTAGCAAAGTTCAACCTGTCCTTCTTATTGGAGCATTTGCGCTCACTGGCCAACGTGCTGTTCTAGAGGCAGGCCTCCAGAAGTCTTGATGCTAAGATTGTTGCTGCTGAGGAGGCTTTGGCTCGTGCCCACAAGATTTTGCAGGACTTGAAGGTTAAAAAGCATAAAGTCCTTTATTTGTCAGCTATTCCTGCTATCTCTCTAGACAGTTCTTTGCTGGCCAGGCTTATTCCTTAGCTCTTTTTTTTTAGCTGATTCAGATGTGTATATTTTTTTTCAAGCAATTTGGGTTGTATAAGCTTTATCTTATCCTGTCGAACACTATTTCTGGCTTTTTCTTCCTTACTTTCTGTGACATGGATCTATATTTGTGTGTTTTTTTTTCAAGACTGCTTCTATCTTTCAATAGTATGTGGATCTGTTCTTCTCTTTTGTATACTGCTTTTCTTACTTCTCCTTTTTTTGCTGAGTCCTAGGCCATGGTCCCCACAAGTTTTACTGTAGGTCCTGGATCAAGTACCCTAGTGGTTGTTTAATTGCGCAGGTACTGAACTAGGTACATTGGGTGCTCTCTTTCTTTTCCCCATCTTTTTTTTTTAAGTCCCAGATCATGAACCAGGTAGGTCCCCTCTTGTCAAATACTGGGCTAGGTATCCCGGGCACTTACTTTTGCCCATGGTCCCAGGCCATGTATTTTGAACTAATTGTGGTGTGGGTCCTGGGTCGTGCGCCAGAGTTTTTTTTTTTTTTTTCATTGACCCAGGTATCCCCCTCAAGTTTGCCCACATTTGGATCTTGAAATATTTAATTTAGCTATAATTTAAAGGAAAATAAAAGAGATTTCATTGAATCAAAGCACAATTGCTATTTGAGGAATACAAAAAAGTTATCAAAGATAGTAAGAAACACAGCATGTCCTTCTATCATTGGTTCCTGGACAAAATTACTTAAACAAAAATTCATGATAAAAGCAAAGAATGATGAAGTACTTGGACTGGAGGGTTGGCAAAAGGGTCTCGGCGTACTGAGATCCCTCTCTTTCTATGTATAGTATTGTTTCAGCCACTTCCCATTTATGGGCTCTGTTAGGACTAACCCATCTTCCTTTATGAGATAGTAATACCCACTATCATGGGCTTTTCTGACGATGTAGGGTCCTTCCCACTTTGGGGCAAATTTGGAGGGTCCTGGGAGGTTTCTTCTTACATTTTCTGCTATCCTCAGCACCAGCTGCCCTTCAATGAAAGCCCTTGGGTGTACTGTCTATCCATATGCCTTAGTCATCCTTTGCTGGTACCTCTGGCCCCTCCTTCTAGCCAGTTCTCTTTCTTCCTTTACCCCTTCCAAATCTTCCAATCTCCTCTCATTGTTTGTGCCTTCAGTTTCCTCCTAGCTTTCTTCAAGTACTACCCTTGGGGTAGGGACAACTAATTCCACAGGACTGATAGCTTCTGTCCCATAGACTAGGGAGAACAATGAGAATCACGTGGCTGTCTTTACAGAGCTTCTGCATGCCCAGAGTACATCTGCTAGGTGGTCACTCCATTTTCCCCCATACCCATGCTTCATCTTTTTAAGAATCTTTAGAATCACCCTATTAGTAGCCTTGGCTTGGCCATTTCCTTGTGGGTAGAATGGTGTAGACATTCCATGCTTGATGCAATACGCCTCAGTCAGGCTCTTCATGTCTTTGTTTATGAACGGGGTTTCGTTGTCACTGATCAGTCTCCTGGGGATCCCGAACCTTGTAATGATGTGCTATCGAATGAAGTTTGTTACGGTTGCTCCAATGGCCTTTTTCAAAGGGATAGCTTCTACCCATTTTGTAAAGTACTCGGTGGCCGCTAGGATCCATATGTAACCATTGGAGGGGGGTTTATAGGCCCTATGAGATCAAGCCCCCAAGTGTGGAAAGGCCATGGTGATGTCATATCTTGCAGTACATTTGGGTGGGTATGAATTGCATCTCCAAGTACTTGACAAGCATGGCAAGTTTTGACTAGTTCCTCGGAGTCCCTTTTCATTGTTGGCCAATAGTACCCCAGTAGTAGCAACTGCTTGTAGAGTCTTCTTTTTCCTGGGTGACTTCCACAATCACCGGAATGGACTTCCCTGACTACTTCTCTGGCTTCCCTTGGCCCCAGGCATCTTAGGGGATCCCCGCTACACCCCCTTTTGAATAAGATCTTGTTTTGTAAGAAGTACCTGACCATAAGCTCCTTGAGCTGGTAAGCTAATGTTCTCTCAGCCGGTAGGATCCCTTGAGTTAAGTAATTTACGAATGGGGTCCTCCAATCTTCTATGACAAACACGACATAGCTTTCTTCCTTGTCCACTGAGAGTTGACATCCTTGACACTTTCCCTGTATAGTTGCAGCCTCTTTATTCATGTTTGGCCAATAGTACCCCATGCGCTGCATCCTTTTGTATAGACTGATCCTTTCTGGGACCCCACAGACTTGGCTATGTAGCTCTTCCAATCTCAACTTTCCTTCTTTTTCATTGATGCATCTGGACAGGATCCCTCCGGATAGCCTCTTATACAGCTCTCCCTCTATCAGAGTGTAATCTTTTAGCTCTTTGATACTCCCTCCATGTCCTGACCTTTTTATTTTTTCTTTAACCTCATTTCTCCAATCTTGCTACTCCAGTTCTTTAGAGAACATCCTTCTGAGGACTTCTATGATGGAGTGTTCTTTCCTACTTACCCTTATCAAGGTGTTTCTTCCTTAAACTGGCATTTGGGATCCCAAGGTGGCTAGTGCATCGGCAAACCTGTTTTCACTCCTCTGGGCGTACTCTACACTGAATGTCTGAAATTCCTACTCAGCCTTTGTGCCCAAGTTTTGTAGGCTGCCAAACTCTGTTCTCTTAGCGTAAAATCGCCCTTCACCTGAGAGACTACAAGATTGGAGTCTCCTAGAACTCTCATGTGTTTTACTCCTATGTTGAGTGCTATGGTCAGTCCAGTCAAGTATGCTTCGTATTCAGCGGCGTTATTTGAACAGGAAAGCCCAAGCTTGAAAGATAAGGGTAGGGTGTCCCCATCTTCACAACTTAATACAATTCTCAGTCCATTTGAGGTTACTGTTGCTGACCTATCAAATCTCATCGTCCACTTCTTCCCCGGGAGCTCTATCACTGCCACCTCCCCGGGGATCTCTTCGCTTAGTGAACATTCCTCATTCCCGGGGAACTGGGCTAACAGATCTGCTATGGCTTGCCTTTTGATAGCCTTGGGGGTCCTGATGCCTATGTCATACTGAGAAAGCAAAACCAACCATTGTGCTATCCTTCCCATCAAGAGGGGTTGATGAAGGAGTGCCTTTATAGGGTGGGACTTAGTCACTAAAAGGATCTTATAAGTTGAGAAATACCGTTTCAGCCTTTGGGATGCATAAATAACCACTAGGCAGGCTTTCTCTATCCTGGGGTACCTAGTCTCAGCATCCTTAAGTGTCCTACTCACGTAGTAAATGGGTTGCTCATTCCCATCATCATCTTCCTGTGCTAGCAGGGCTCCAATTGCTTGGGAATTTGATGCTAAATATAGCAACAGGGGTCGCCCACGTACTGGTGCTTGGAAGGTGGGAAGATGATTCATGATCTGTTGGATCCTTTAGAAGGCTTCTTGTAGCTCAGTGCCCCAGGTGAGCTCAGTTCCCCAGGTGAACTCAGTCCCCTTTTTCAACAGTTTGGATAAACTACTTGTGACTAAAGCCAACCCTGGCATAAACCTCCTGATGTAAGAGACCCTCCCTAGGAAGCTTTTGAGCTCCCTTACCTTTGTAGGCCTTTTCGTTGTTGCAATGGCTATGGCTTTTGCTGGATCCACACTTATGCCTCTGTGATGTACTAGGAACCCAAGAAATTTTCCAACAAACACCCCGAAGGCACATTTCATGGGGTTCATGCGTAGTTTGTACTTCCTGCACCTTTCAAAAACTTGTTCAAGTACTTGAAGGTGTCTTGCCCTAGTTTTCGATTTCACCACAACATCATCCACATAGTCTTCCATCTCCTTATGCATCATGTCATGGAAGAAAGTTGTCATGGTTCGCTGGTACGTGGCCCCTGCATTTTTTAGGGCAAAGGGCATCATAGTGTAATAAAAATTCCCAATTGGAGTCCTAAATGCTATCTTCTCTGCATCTTTGGCAGCCATACGGATTTGGTTGTATCCACTATACCCGTCCATAAATGAAAGCATAGAGCTTTCTGCAGCTGAATCCACAAGGAGATCAATATTAGGCAAAGGGAAGTCATGTTTTAGACATGCCTTGTTTAAATTGCGAAAGTCCACACAGTAAAGGATTTGGCCATTCTTTTTCTTCCTGGTTACTATGTTAGAAAGCCACTTGGGGTGCTGGATGGGCTTGATAAAACTAGCTACTAGCAACTTTTTGACTTCTTGAGTTATCTGAGCTTCTACATCAGTGTGAAAGACCTTGGCTGGTTGGACTACTGGCTTGACTCCTGGGTCCACGTTGAGAGAATGGACCACCAGTCCTAGGTCCAGGCCAGGCATCTCATCATAGGTCCATGCGAACGCATCTATGTATTTCTGGAGTAAGGCTACTAATCGTTCCTTTTCTTGTGCTGTCAGTTGACTACTAATGAAAACAAGCTTTTAGGATCCCAACTCGACTCCCAGGTTTATTTCTCTTAGTTCCTCTTCAGGCTGAATTTGGGTCTCCTTAACTAGTTCCTCTAGGATCTCTTCTTGGGCCATCATACAATCTGGTGGTCTGGGACCTTCCTGCATAATGCATTCAGGCTCTGCGCATCTTCACAAACGACAAATTAGCCTTCCTCCAGGTTCTCGCACTACATCACATTCCCGGGATCCTGAGGAGCTGGAGTCCCTTCTTTTGCCTTTTCCTCTCCAAGAGGTTTCTTAGGTCACAAATACCCCCTACTTCCTCTTCTTCCAGGATAGGTGCTCCTAGGGTCCTTGGTGTGGGGCTCTCATCATCTGGTTCCAACTCATCATAAAACATTGTTTCCACAAAGTTCACCCCCTTGGCTGAAAGGGTTATGGTTGGCAAGGATCCTTACGGGCTTTCCATTCAATCTCTTTTTAACACATTGATGGTACGTGGATGGAATAAGGTGGTGTTTGTGGAGCCACGGGCATCCCAACAGTACATGGCAAGAAACCTCTGAATTGATCACATGAAATCATGTCAAGACCATTATTGGTCCTACTCTTAAAGCCAGCTGCACATATCCTTCAGTTGATTTTGCTGATCCTCCAAATCATGTTATCTCCATGGGAGCCCCTAGGATCCTTCTACCAATCAGGCCCATGGCTTCTAGGGTACTCATGGCTATGAGGTTGAGCAACGCCCCTGTGTCTACTAATGCTCTTTTGACTTGGACACCATTAATGGAGGCCATTAGATAAAAGGGTTTACGGTGGTCTAGATACTCAACCTTCATGTCCTTATCAGTGAAGGTTATTGCATTGGTTGTCTCTAAGTAAGCTCGACTAGCATGGGACTCTGCTGTGAAACATTCCATTCCTGAATTTGCTGCTATACTCATAAGGGACTCTGTGGCCACCCTTCTTGCTTCTGGTCCAAATCCCAGCTGATTGAACAGTGACCTGAACTTAGGGTTCTTCTGGAGAGTCCTGACTGTGCTTGGGTGGAAGGATACTTCAAATTCTTTTGCTTCTGCTGGGTTCCCATGGATCACCACAACCACCACCCCTTTCCCTTTGTGGTTGGGCAGGGGGTTCCTTTGCACTTCTGGCTCCTTTTGAGTGAGCTCCAGGGTTCCTTCTCTTAGCTTCTTGTGAAAAAGCCTATGAAGGGTCTACCAGTCCTTGGTGGAATGCTTAACATAATTATGAATTCTGCAAAACAAGGGTTCTTCCTTTCTTCCTCAGTTGGTGGTCTGGACACGGTAAATGGCCTAACAATTCCATTCCCAATCCATTTGTCCAGGACATGGTTCAATTCTTCTACGATACATGGGATTACTGGTGGTTCCTCGAACACTTTCCCGTTAGGCCTCTTCCTTTTCTCTCCCACTGATGTTGTCATGGCCTGGGGTACTGGTACTCTTTTTGTCCTCATAGTCTGTGTTGTCCTTCTAGTTCTTTGCAGCAAGTCAGCAAACTGGGTTATGCATAAATTCTCAAGGTTGAGTTTGTAATCAAAGAGCATGTTGGATATGCAGGTTTCCACGAGCTCCTTCTTTTCGTGGTCTCCATAGCAGTCTAGGGAAACATCTTCAAATCTCTTAATAAATTGGACAAAATCCTCTCTAGGCCTTTGCCTCACCATCTGAAGGCTTTGGAAGGTGACCTTGTCCTCACCTGGGTAATATTTTGCGCAGAACCTCTCCATCATATCGTCCCAAGTCTTAATGGACCCAGACTTCAGGGTGGTGTACCATGTGTATGCTCTATCCACTAAAGACTTAGCAAACTCCCTTAGGCATAGCTCTCTGTCCCCTGCATAAGGACCCATAGTGTGGATAAACTACTTACATGTTCCACAGTACTCCCATTTCTTCCATCAAAAGGATGGAACTTCGGGGGTTCATATCCTTTAGGATACGGTTTCCCAAGGAGTTCTGGCGGGAATGGGGGATCCCAAGAAAATTGCTTGGGGATCCTTGAGAGTTTCTCCCTTTCCTGTTCCAAAAGGGCATTGACATCTGCCAACGTTAGATGTTGGGGGTTAGCTCCTCCCCCTACTGCTGATCCTCCCTCTGGTTGGGCTCTGTCCTGGTTGACCATAGGGGGAACGTTATCTTTGATTTCCTGAGTCCTACCTTCTTTAAAGAGGCGAATCTCTTACTGCAAATCCTTAAGCATTTCTGCCATTCAAACCACGGGGTCAAGTTCCTGTCCTGCGTGCCTTTGTCCTGATATGACCTCCTGTTCTACTAGGGGTACCTCGTTCCTTTGTTTGGAGGCTACTTCGTTTTCTCCCATGGGTTCCGATGCCACAGGTGGCACATTGGTACCTTTGCTGTTCCTTGCTCTTGGAGCCATGCTTTGCGAAGGGATTGCTTCTTCCCTATTCTTTGCCTAGTCCCCAGTGGAGTCGTAAAAATGTAAGGGTTGCTTTTTTTACGGTGTCTAGGCCCAAGCTTAAGCAAGGACCCCGGGCCCTCTTGTTGTAGTTTGAAGGGACTGAGCTTGGTTTACCGCAGCTAAATGGGCTGTTTACAAACCAAGTGGTGCACAGGGAAAGGTTCCTACAATACGTATACACTAGCAAGCGAGAATATATGTATTGAACAACAAGAAAACAGCAAAGGAAGACAATGTAATAAAGAAACACACAAAAATAATTTTTAGGGATCCTTAAATCAATAAGAAACACTCTATTAGTTTTCTTGATTATGGATTACAATGTGCTCACTAAAACGTGATACAAGGTCCAAATAAGCTCAAAAATTATAGACTTAGATTGCTATCTAAGCCTCTAAGACTTGTAAAGTTTGAATCCTTTTGAATCCAACTATGTACTATAGTGGCTGTTTCTAGGATACTGGGAGATATTTCCTTATTTTCTTTGAGTTTTGATAGAGTTTTTATGATTCTGTTATGATTTCACTATTGCTGAATAATGCCTTTCACTATTGTTGCTTCCTCTTTTTATAGCGTCACCTCAGGGCTCCGGGGTACCACTGGTTCCCTCTCTTTGCTTTCCTAGGTAATAGAGCCCGTAGCGTGCCAGCACTTTGGTGGCCGATCCATTCCTTATTTTTCATAGTTCTCTTCTTTTGGTGCCTTTTCTCCAAAAGCCCCTTGTTGAGCTTCCATTCTAAGGTGTCTTCGGGGGAGCTGACCTTCAATTTCTCTTCCTCCAAGGCTTCTCTATTTTCCTTTTTCCAGTGAGTTGAGTCCTTCCCTGCCAAGTTGAAGGTTTTCCCAGCTACTTCCCTTTATGGTTCTTCTTTCTGGGTTCCCTGAGGTACTAGGCTTTTGCTCATGAGTTGTTGCTTTCCAAGCCCTTTGGTTCTGCGCTGCATCACCGAGTGCTTGAGAAGGACATATCTGTCCTTCGTTTCTTATTTCTTTTGGTTCCCTTTTTGAGCTGTCTTAATCCCTCTTTGGCTTTGCTGCACGTCCTATGGATCCCAGGCCCTTGGCAATCTCCGGGATCCCGACCCAGCTCTTTCTACTGGACTCTCCTTGGTCCTCTGATCTTGGCAGGCTGGGCCCTTTTCTTTCTTCCCTTTGTTTCATGGATTATAAAACCTGCCCCTTCATGGATCTTGGGCCTCAAATCTATTGGGCCTACCGTCCTTTTCTTTTTGTGAGCCCAACCCTTTTTTTCAATTTTACTTTCCATGGGTTGGCCCAATGTGCTATTTTTTTGGGCCTTGTGTCATGATTTTTAGACCTCAACAAACATAATTTATTCATATCATGCAGAAAAAATATAAATAACTAAATAAGACATAGATAAAATGATCCAAGAAAAACTAATGAAACAAACTAATTTCAAAGTAAAAAACCTAGGGGGGAACGATCCCAAGAAGAACACTCCACTATATCAAATAGAAGTTTATAGTCAAAACTATGAATTCGTAGTAAATTTAATTGTGATTATCAAATCTAGTTTTGAAACCCTCAGACTTCTTTGATGTGGATCTGCTCCAACATGAACAACTAGTTCATGTTTTAGATTTCTAACATAGACCTCCAATCTATGATTCCAAGACCACCCTAGAAGGTTTAGATCTAGCACCTTTGATGACTGGTATGCAGCAACTTCAAATCTACCGGTTCTAATAGTATGTAAATTAATTTCCGGCTGTGACTTTGAAAAGAGAAGGCACAAAACCTTTTAGATCTCAAAAAAGAAGCTTTCAAAGTCTCTACAAAGCTTGCCATAGGGTTTTATTTATATACTTAGTGAAGTAGATTGGAAACCCTAATCATCTGCTAGGCCAATGGATTGTTAGGCCTAAATTAAAATTCTGTAGAAAAGCAGTTTGATCTATCAAACCATCTTCTCGATCAGTTAAGCCTGCAATAGTCATCCCTCTACTCCCTTGCAACTTTCCCTACTCTTTGACTCAAGCTAAGGCATACTCTACAGCTAGCATTTCAGTAGATAATTAGAACTTCCTCCATTTCTCAATATCAAGACAGATAAACAAGTTCATTAACCATTGCATTTCACAAATCAACCCCTAAAGGTCTTCTATCACTATTGCTTAATTAATTTAACTTAAAAAAAATAACACATTTTTTCCTAGTGAAATCAGCACAGTTCCATAGATAAATGTCATCCAAATACCGCTAACAACCCACATTAGGTAGGATGAAATATAAGCAAAACTAGCTTTCTATATGAAAAATGAAACAAAAAGGAAAAGGGCCAAACCATAAGTGAAGAACAGCTCTTTATGTAGTCTCACTTTACCTTAAACCCTGATATTCACCATCAGTGATTCATTTCTTAACTCAATCATCCGTCAAATGGGCATCTAATAATCCACAATTCAGAACCAGCAAATTATTGCTATTTACTCGTGCAAACAAAAGGCATAACCAAATTCTAAAGACAAATACAAAACAAAACAAATTTTCAACTTGAATTAAGATAAGGGAGAAAAAAAAAACATACCCAGAATTGAAATGATACTGAAAAAGCTAAAAATACCCAAAATTTAGAGTCAAAATGAGAAAAAAAAAATAAAAGAAGAAAAGTGAGACCAATATGGAGTATAAATTGATAAGACTAAAAAATATATTAAGAGAAAAGAGAATTGAAGAAATCTCACAGGTCAATGATAGTGGAGTAGACAGAATCTAGGTCATCAGGTTTTAAGGAGTTATTGACGACCCGAGAGAATGAGTCCTTCTCTCTCTTTGGCCATCAGTGGTGGAAGCCAAGCATTGCAGAGATGCATCGTTTTTGGTCCGTTTGGATCGAGGGAGGGGGAGGGGGAGTAGAGTAGAGTAGATTTAGCACAAAATTAGCTTATTTTTAGCCAACTCTACTTTACTCCCCTTCACTCCCCCCTCCATCCAAACAGGCCATTAGTATTTTGAAGTAAAAGAAGGAACACCCACTAGGTTTTCAGTTTGAGAGAGAAGACACAAGAGAGAGCATACTAGTTTGTTTGTCTGTGTATTCTTGCGTTTATATATTACCTAATTAACTGGTAACTAGTTTTTCATTATAAATAAATAAATGGTCAGGATTCAAGTGTGTAAAATCTATGGCCAAGATTAAAGAGGGTACTGTAGCCCCCTAAAAAAAGAGGAAGTACGGTAGAATGACCCTCAAATGTTTAGTTGTCAAGAATCAAGATATAAACAAATTTATTTTGGTTATAAAATTAGGAATATTGTCATTAAAACTACTGCTTTCTATAAGGATATTTTGCCATGTTAACCTAGACTTTTATTATTTACTATTTTTTTTATGGGAAGATTGAGAATTTTATTCCATATGAGAAATAGAAATTACATTATGGATAAGATCTTGCTCAATAAAGTAAGGATTCTCTTCAATCCAAGCAATATAGTCAACAATGCAAGATGCTTGTTTAGCTAAGAGGTGTGTTGGTCTATTACCCTGTCTCCTAAAATGAGAGAATTCAATCTGCCTAAAATCCTTGGCCATTTTCTGCATTCCCCATACAACCGGTTCCACAGAGGATGGGGGAAAAGACTTCTCATAAAGAGTCTTGTATACAATCATAGAATCCCCCTCAAGGATAACATCTTGGATGCCAATGTCCTTAGCGAAAAGCAACTCAGCTTCGAAGGCTTTTGCCTCTGCCCCCATTGGAGCCATGATCTTCTTGCACAATGCTGCTCTGACCCTCCCTTTATCATCCCTAATGATCACGCCTAACCCCATTGCCTTCTAAGCTGAGAAAATTGCGCTGTCAACATTATTTTTGAACCATTGTGCCTGTGGAGGTGACCAGGATGTGGCTCGCTCAATCACTAGTGGTGGATTGCATTCAGTCTCAACTGCTGCCCTGTACTCAACGAGGTAGTTTAGTGCCCATTGGACCAAAGCTTGCCTTGTTTTCCTCTCCCCACCATGCCTAATCTCTTTTCAATTGTGCCATAAAGCCCATGCAATGGCAACCACCCGAGCTGCCTGATCATCTCCTACTCCATCAACCATCAATAAATTCCACAAAAGGTCTTGGAACGTCCGACATTTTGCTAGGTTTGAATTTATCACCATTTTAGAGCACCTCCAAGCCTCTTGAGCTTTCGAACATCTCCATAAAATATGCCCAACAGACTCCGACTCCAAACTGCAACTATCACAAATATCATCTTGTAATACCTACTCATCAAGTTTGCCTTCATTGGTAGAGTATCACAACAAGCTCTCCATCCAAAGTGTCAAATTTTGTGTGGGGTCAATTAGTTCCAAACCGCCCTCTAGAAGCGACGGATATGACTGTTATCCGAGCTATCTCCTCGATTGGCAGGATGGGACAGTTTCACTGCTAATTTGTAAGCGCTGCACACACTAAACAGCCCATTTGGTGTCTCCGTCCAGATTAATTTATTTGCAGGCAGCTGAGAACTTAATGGAATACTCTTGACAATCTTAGCTTCATGGGGAAGAAATAGAGCATCAATAATGGTAGATTTCCAGCTCACTGTGGCAGTATCAATCAGCTCATTTACTTTCGTATCAAAGTGCAAAAAAAGTGTTGGAGGAACTACTTTATGCGCGGAGGAGATTGGTAGCCATCTATCCTCCCAAACTCGAATGCTTGCACCATTGCCTACCCTGCATCTTAAACCTTCTCTAACCAGATTTTGGGCAGCCATGATACTTCTCCAGGTGTAAGGACTATTACTGAGCGAGGTGTGTGCAAAATCACTCATTGGGAAATATTTGGCCTTTAGAACCCTATACACCAAATAATTTTGACCCATTTGAAACCTTTATCCCTGTTTTGCAAGAAGTGCCAAATTAAAGAGTTTTAGATACTTGAAACCCATGCTGCCACATGACTTAGGTTCACACATCTTCTCCCAGCTAAGCCAAGCAATTTTCTTCTCATCTTTCCTTTGTCCCCACCAAAAATTTCTAATCATACTCATTAACTCATCACAAAGAGAGTCTGGTATTTTGAAGCAACTCATGGTGTAAGTCTATATAGCTTGGGCCACTGCTTTAATTAGGACTTCCTTCCCCGCTTTAGATAACATTTTCTCCTTCCAACCCGCTAACTTTTTACCAATCTTCTCCTTTATGTCATTGAAAGTATTCATTTTGTTTCTCCCCACAAGTGATGGTAGGCCAAGATACTTTTCATGCTATTTAATAACTTGAGCACCACATCTCCACTTAATCTCTTCTTGGACATCTCTGGAAGTGTTACTGCTAAAAAACAGGGAGGTTTTTGCCCAGTTCAATTACTAGCCTGATGCTTTCTCATATACTTCTAGGACTCATTGTAATGAGTCACATTCCGCTAGAGATACTTTACAAAAAATCAGGCTGTCATCTGCAAAAAATAAGTGAGAAAGCTTTGGTCCATCACGGCAGATAGCTAACCCCTCCATTTGTCCACTACAAATCGAGGCTTTGATAAAAGTTGATAAACCTTTTGCACATAAAAGAAAGAGGTAAGGAGATAGGGGATCACCTTGACGGATACCCTTTGATGGAATACTATGTCCCCTAGGACTCCCGTTTATCTTTATGGCATAGGTAACAGAAGTCACACATTGCATAATCAAACATATCCACCTCTTTACAGAATCCAACTTTTTCATTATTTTAACCAAACATGCCCACTCTACCCTATCATACACTTTGCTCATGTCAAGTTTGAGAGCCATCTCTCCCACCCTACCTCCTTTTTTCTGCCTAATACGATGCATGGTCTCAAAAGCAACTAAAACATTATCAGTGATTAACTTGCTATGCACAAAGGCACTTTGGGTTTCACTAATAATAGAGAGAAGAACATTTTTTAGCCTATTTGCAATAGCTTTTGAGACAATCTTATATACAACATTACATAATCCAATAGGCCTATAATCATTTATTCTCTTTAGTTCTCTTACTTTTGGAATAAGCACAATATGAGTCTCATTAAAATTAGGAGGAGATATACCAAGATTAAGGCGAGTACCATTTTAGTGACCACTGTGCTGCTTGTATTCCAAAAATGTTGGAAAAATAAAGGGGGCATTATTAAAAGTACTGGTTAAATGATTAAGTTTACCATATCCTAATAGCTTAAGCTTTTGTTTCTCAAAAATAAAAAATAAAAATAAAATAATAGCTTAAGCTTTTGAGACAATCGGTAGTTTAATATGGTATTAGAGCATAAGATCCTGAGTTCGTTCCTTGTCTCCTCCACTCTACCTCCCATTTAAATTCCCATGTGTTGGGTCTCACCTATTAAAAGGTAGTTTCGGCCCACACGTGAGGGGGAGTGTTAGAAGTATTGGTTAAATGATTAAATTTATAATATCCCAATAGCTCAAACTTTTGAGACAATCGGTAATTTAACAGGCATACCATCCGGGCCTGAAGCCTTTAGGGGATACATTTGTTTCATTGCCAATCTGACTTCATGCTCAGTGAAATTTGGAACCAGCTCTTGGTTCATGGAAGTTGAGACTTTCCGTTGGGCTGCATTTAGGATCTCATTGAACTTCGAAGGATTGCTTGAGGTGAATAAGTTGTTGTAGTACTCCACCACAATCACCTCCATCTTAGTCTCGTCAACCTGCCATACTCCATTAGCATCAAACAGCCCCTCCATATAATTTTTTTTGTGTCTTGCCGAAGCTTTTGCATGAAAAATGCTTGTGTTTCAGTCTCCTGCTTGAAACCAATTGAGTCTTGATCTTTGGTGCCACATTTCTTTTCCTTTCTCCAGCCAAAAATTCAATTCAATCCTAGTATTCTTCAAAGCTTGGATCGATTCTAGCGTTGATGGTTGTGGATCCAACCATTCCAATCTTGCTTGTAGTGCAGCAACTTACTTACCAACATGCACAAATTCTGTTTTGTTCCAAGCATCCAATGAAGACTTGCATCTCTCCAAAAAATTTCCCAGCACCCAACCCGTGGCTGATGATATACCATCCTCCCATGCTTCCTTAACAACCTCCTCACACCTACTATCCTTGAGCCACATAGATTTAAATCTGAAAGTTCGTCTCGCTTTCTTTTTCCTATGCCTTTGTGCCAAATGGAGAGATAGAGGAGAGTGATTAGATGCCAATGAGGAAAGGTGATGAAGTTTAGCTGCAAGAAATAAACCCAGCCAGTTCGGTGAAGCTAATGACAGATCCAACCTTTCCTGAATTTGTATCCCATCAGACTGCTGGTAGACAAAAATTGTAATTATTATTACAAATACATGGATTGCCAAAAGTTCAAACAGTGCAAATAAGAATAAAATAGAGATACATAAATAATAATAATAATAATATAAATCTACCATAATAGGACACGGGTGCGGTAGAATACGTTTATCAATTAATTATTAAATATATTTTTATTATATTTACTATATATTGTTAAGCATTTTTTTCATATAATGTTAAATATATATATATATATATCAATTAATAATTATTATTATTATAATCATTATCACTTAATATATATCCATTAATAATTTTTTGGGTAAATTATAAAGTTGGTCCTTATCTTTTACACTATATCTCAATTTAGTCCTTAACCTTTTTAGTTTTATGTCAATTTAGTCCCTACTGTTATCTCTTAGATGAAAAAAGCTGATGTGTCAAATAAGATAATAAAAAAATATTTTTTATGTCACATCAACGACCTATAGTACTGCCACGTTAGATTAAAAAAAATCTACTGCAAATGCTCACACGTGAGATCAGATTGGGGAAAATTCTAAATCCCTAAATTCCTGTCTATGTTCAAGTTCATCTTCCTCTCTTCTCCACCCCCTTTACTCTCACTCTCACTTTCCCAAATCACTTTCCAGCCAAAAGCTCTGACTTAAATCTTTCAAATGGCCCCTAGTTTTTCTTTCTCTCTATGTCTATCTCTCTCCTTATATAACACCATCTTCCACAATCTCGCTCACATTATTATCTCTTTCTCCAATCTTTGTCACTTTTGAGCTTTTTTATTTTCTTTCTTTCTTTCAAACAAACCCATTTATTTCCAACCTTAATCTTATCCATTTCATAAAGCTGAGAAAGATATATCGTGGTTTTGAATCTTTTGATCATTTTTAGCTTCTGGGTGCTATGTGTTGGGCTTTGGATTTTTTAAGTTGAAGTTGATATTGTTGGCTTAAAAAATCCCCTCAGATTATTTTAAACACAAAAAAAATAAAACCATTTTAGATGTTCACACGTACAGATCAATCTGGAGAAAATTCTAAATCCTTCCAATCTCTCATCAGATTCACCTCCCTCTCTTCTCCCCAGCCCCACTCACGTGAGTCAAGAATCAAGATTACAAATCTCACTTGTGAACATTTGAAATGGGTTTTTCGTAAAAAAAAAAAAAAAAAAAATTATGTGGTAGTACAGTTGACAATTGATATAGCATGGAAAATATTTTATTATTATTCCGTTTGACGCATCAGTTTTTTCATCCAAAAGATAATAGCAAGGACTAAATTGACAAGTCACTGAAAAGGTTAGGGACTAAATTGACACAATTGAAAGATTAGGGATCAAATTGAAATATGGTGTAAAGTATAGGGACCAACTTTGTAATTTACCCTAATTTTTTTTCATATATATTGCTAATATAAATAATAGTACATAGAATTTATTGTAAAATTATTGTGAAAAATTTATAAAAATACCGTACCATTACTTAAAATCCAAAACCAATATAAATTAAAATTCTTTTGCCTTTTTCCTTTGATTTCCCTCCCTCTCACCTACCAACAAAGCACGTCACTCATAAATGTTTATTATATTTTTATTTCTCCACCACATATTATTAAAAATATCTATAAACCATATACCTATTCCCTATCTCTTTCTTCTTCTTCAGTTTTTTTTTTTTTTCCTTTCATTTTTCCTCGATGTAACTTCCGAATTCTCAATCTAGCTTATGCATGCAACAACATCTAGTATGCACGTGCAACCACGTCTAGGCTGCACGTTGCGTCCCAGCCGCGTCTAAATAAAAGGGAGTTGTGTGGGAAAGAAAAGAGGTAGAAACAAATTTTTTTAAAGACATTTTTGTTAGGTAAGAAATAAAAAATGAAACAAAGTGAAATGTGTTAAAAGACATTTTTGTTATATAATTATCAAAGATAACTATTAAAACCAACTTCACGCCTAAATAAATACCATCTGTAAAAGTTATGTCTTCACAAGAATGAGAAATCTAGTATAGCAGTGGCGGAGCCACACACAAGAGTGGGGGGCCATAGCCCCCAAAATTTTAAGAAATCCCTTTATAAAATGTAAATTATTTAGATTGCGAAAAATGTAGCTTGTAAAACTTGTAGTTAGCCCACCCCAAATTTTTGAGTCATACCATTAGTACTATTAAAAGAAAGTGAAATAAATATCAGTGTGTACAAATTAGCAACTCCTAATCTTAACTGCTACTTTTAGCCAACTCCTTACATAGTGTTAATTAAATAACGAAACACAAAGCAATAGCAGCCCACATGATTCTAAGTGTCTTTCTTGAACATAACTCAACACAGGTGGTACATATCAATAAATCAATCAATTAGTGTGGAGAAATCAGTGTGTACCTTTCCCCTTTAGATCCCACACCATGAGGGTTACCGCCACCAGGGGGAGGTGTTTCAAATCCCACACCACGGGAGTTACCGCCACCAAAGGGAGGTGTTTCAAATCCCACTGAGTCAGCTGGCGGTGGAAGCACCACTCTGTATATAGGTAGTGGAGGGTGGCGCACAAGTAATGGTGCTGTTGCTGGCCGGCGCACAACTAGTGGTGTCATCGCTGGCCAATGCACCTAAAGCAACTTTAGTAGAAGAATACTCATTAGGCTAAATGCGAAAAGTGAAATAAGAGAGTCAAGCCAAAAAAATAAGAACCATAAAATGTAACAAAATGAGAGTGAAATGAGAGATAAAAGGGGAAAAAAGAAAAAAAAAAAAGTTGGATATTCATTTATAGGAGTTGGGCAGCACCTGTTACTAAAACTTTTTTTTTTTTCCAAAAAATTCCTCCATATTTCAAAACCAACCTTTTCAAAATACTCAAAAGTCTTTTCCAAAAAAATTCTCTTTTTTCAAATACCATTATAATGTCCTAATTCTTTCAAAGAATCTTTTCAAAAATCCTAAAACTCTGATTGTTTTCCAAAAGTATGGCATTTTTTTTCTTCAGAAATCCTCTTTTAAAAAAAATGTAACTAAACACAAACTAAAGCAATTTGGCACAAACCCTAGCATATATATATAATGAGAAATGATTACATAATTTTAGAAATGTATGGTTTCTTCTAAAAATTTTAATTGTAGATATATAAATTGCTTTCGAGCTTAATCCTTTCTCTCACTCTTGCATTTAATATGCCACATCATCTCAAATCTCAACTCATAACTAAACTTTAATCGACAAAGTTTGGTTATAAATTTGGTACTAACCAATTAGTTAAAACTCCACTCAATTTCTTTTTACTAAATGTGAATTTAGCAAATTCATTGTTTGATTATATTTTCTTCTTATATATATCCTCTATGTCATACTGAAAACAAGTTTAAATTTCAAGTTTTTGTACCCTAAAAGTATGCATAAAAAATAAATCTATGGGTCAAATAGTAAATATATATATATATATATATATATATATATGATTAACACAAATTTTGATATATGTGTTAAATATATAAAGAAAATGCAATCAAACTATTATATTTTCAAAACATGTAGCTATATTTAGGGGTATGCAACAAACCCGTCAAAATCAACCCAACCCAACCCACCGAGTTGGGTTGGTTTTAAGGGTTTGGTGGGTTGGGTTGGATTATGAAATTGTTTTTGAATATCGGATCAGGTTAAGTTCGGGTCATAACAATCACAAACTTGCCTACCCAACCCGTCCCACCTATTTATCTAAAATTTAAATTATATATATTTAAAAATATATGATGAAATTAATAATTTTTTAATTTAATTTCCCCCTATTTGGCTCTTCCTATATAAAACTCAATTACCTCACAAACCCTAATAATCTTATTTCTCTCATTGTCGCCTCCCACTCCACTCCGATTTGTTTATAATTGAGTTGGGATACTAGTTCATATATATCTTATTTGTCAACTCAGTTGGATGTATTTTGTTTATGAATAAGTTGAAATACTAGTTTTTTTTTTATCAACTCAGGTAGCAGGTGGGATATATTTTTTTCTACTCAATTTAATAATAATAATAATACCAAAAATCAATGGTTAATAATAATAATAATAAAGGATAGAGAATATATTACTGTGCGTGCCAAAAAATCAATGATTAATAGGCCCACAATCTATTTGTATTGTGGGATTTTGGGTTTCCTACTATAGGTGGTCCTATGCTTAGTGGCCCAAATATTTTCCTACTTCTGCAAACGCTTCTCTCACAATGTCACTCTCTTTTCTTATTCTAATCGATTCTTTTTACCAGTTCTCTCTCTCTTTCTCCAGAATTGCCAACCCCTATCTCTCCTTTCGTTCTCCTATTTATAGCCTTAGATAAGTGGAAGTGCCATGATTACTCCCCCTTACTAGTGCAATTGAGGGTCCAATACTATCATCTTTAGGTGGGTTTCAAGTGGGAAAGTGGTAGTGGCTTTGGAACTGATTCCCACCTCCAAAAGCCCGCCCGGCAACAATATCCCTGAAGGCACTACCAGGCAACTGAGTATAGGATATCTCCAAGCAACGATGCCCCCGACCAAGTTAAAAAAACGATTGGGGGATTTTCCTGGGGTATTCAAGCTGGTGAAGTCCTATTTCAACTTTGGGCCACAGCTTGGGCCCCGGGGCACTCGGATCGAGGCCAAAAGACCAAAGATGGGGGTAGGGTCAAATAACACGTCGCGAGGCTTGGGCTTGAGGCTAGTGGGGCCTGGGGCCCAGCCCCGTACAATTACTATTGTGCACTTATTAAAAAAATATGTAAAATTGTAATATATAATCTTTTAAAAAATTAAACCAGTGGCTAGAAATCAATGTCATGAAATTATGACCCTTTTTTCTATAGCAAAAATCATTGAAAGTTCGGTTTTTCTTTTTATATTTTTATTATTTTTATTCTTGATAATTGAAAGTTTTGCTTTTGAGATGTTATAAAACTACCTTGAAACCATTGAGATTTTGTTTTTTAGTAAACGGTAATACTTATTAGAACGCACACGAAAATAGTAATATTAGCGTTTTAAACCAAATTTATAATACATTATATAACCAGAGATCTGTACCTTATATCAAGCAAAAGGGGAAAAAAATTGTAACACATGATTTGACCAATTTTCCTTACTTTAACAAATTAAAATTATTAAGAGTCTTATAACTCAATTAGCAACATATTAGCTCAAGAGCCTTGTAGTCTTGAATCTCAACTCTCAAATACATAAAATGCTTAGATAGAAAAGATTCAAGTCGGGGGTTCAAGGGAGGAGAGGTTTGGGATATACATTAGCAACATATTAATGTATATGTTTCTAATTATATATATAAATATATTAAAATAATGTGTCAAAATTAAAGAAAAATTCATTTTTTTTTATACAAGATATAAATTCTAGTTTAATCTAATCTGTGTATATATATATATATATATATATATATTGTTGTGAAATAATAGAAATATATAAAACAAAGTAAAAGAAATAAGAAATATATATTGATAAACTCTTATTTTCAAGTGGTCATCCACAATTCTTTTGATCTCTCTTAGATGTGTACAATAACAGTAAAGTAATCTCACATATATATAGAACCTTAGAATGCTTGTAGAGTTTATGGGATAAGGTTGTTATAATGAGTACACTTATGGATATACATCCCCCTATAGGCTTTATACATTTCACCCTTTACACATCCCAAGTAACCTTTTCATTCTCCAAAGTTTACACATTCTAATCAGACTTTATTTCTAACACTCCCCCTTGGATGACCACTTTCTAAGAATATGCCTTGTTAAAACCTTGCCAAATAAAAACCTTGTGGGAAAAAATTTTGGCTAAGGAAAAAGAGTACAATATTCTTGTATAACTTCTAGTGCCTTAGGATTGCCTCATTAAAACCTTGCAAAGGAAAACCCAGTGGGAAAAAACCTTAGCGAAGGAAAAAGAGTACAATCAGTACACATCCTTTAGAAAATTTATTCCCCCTCGTGAGTACATAGAATTTCCATTGTTCATGGTAAAAATATCCTTAAGTTGACACGTGCCAATATTGTGCACCATCTTCTTAAAAGTCGCAGTTGGTAATGGCTTAGTGAATATATCAGCCAAATTATCACATGATCGTATTTGCTTGATATCAATATCGCCACTCTTCTGGAGCTCACGTGTATAAAAGAAGTTTGGTGCAATATGCTTGTTTCTATCACCCTTGATATATCCTCCCCTAATTTGAGTGATACAAGCGGTATTATCTTTGTATAATATCGTTGGACTTTTTATGATTGATGATAATCCACAGTTCTCACGAATATGTTGAATTACCGATCTCAACCAAACACACTCACGACTCGCTTCATGAATTGCAATGATCTCTGCATGATTTGAGGAAGTAGCAGAAATTGTTTGCTTAACAGATCTTCATGAAATAGCAGTATTTCCATAAGTAAATAAATATCTTGTTTGTGATTAGCCTTTGTGTGGATCAGAAAGGTAACCTGCATCAGCATATCCAACTAACTGTGGTTTTGATCCATTTGGATAAAATAATCTCAAATCAGTAGTCTCACGAAGATAACGTAAAATATGTTTAATTCCATTCCAATGTTTTCAAGTTGGTGCAGAACTATACCTTGCTAGTAAGTTAACTGCAAATGCTATATCAGGTCGTGTGTAATTTGCAAGATACATCAAAGCACCAATTGCACTAAGATATAATACTTCAGGACCAAGAGTTTCTTCATCATCTTCTTGTGGTCGAAACGGATCTTTCTTGACATCAAGTGAACAAACCACCATTGGAGAGCTCAAAGGATGAGCTTTATCCATCTAAAAATGCTTCAGGACTTTTTCTGTATACATTGATTGATGAACAAGAATTCCATTTGGAAGATGTTCAATTTGTAAGCCAAGACAAAATTTTGTCATACCAAGATCTTTCATCTCAAATTCATTCTTTAAACAGTTTGTTATTTTCGTTAACTCTTCTGGAGTCCCTACAAAATTTAAATCATCAACATATACTGCAACAATAGCAAATCTGGATTCTTATTTTTTGATAAAAACACATGGACAAATTGGATTATTCTCAAATCCTTCTTTCAAAAGATATTCACTGAGGTGATTATACCACATGCGTCCGGATTGCTTTAACCCATATAAGGATCTTTGTAGCTTGATAGAATACATACTTCAGGATGGAGGATTATATGTTTTAGACATTTTATATCCTTCAGGGATTTTCATGTAGATATTATTATCTAATGATCCATACAGATATACAATAACAACATCCATTAATCGCATATCCAAATATTCTTTTACTACCAAGCTAATTAAAACTTTGAACGTAGTTGCGTCCATTACAGGAGCATATGTTTCTTCATAATCAATATCAGGTCTTTGCAAGAAACCTCATGCTACAAGTCGCTCTTTGTACCTTATAATTTCATTTTTCTCATTTCATTTATGCACAAATACCAATTTGTATCCAACAGGCATTACACCTTTAGGTGTTCGGACTACAGGTCCAAAAACTTCATGTTTACTTCGTGAATTTAATTCTGCTTGAATCGCCTCTTTTCACATTGGCCAATAATTTCTACGTTGACATTCATCAACGGTTTGTGGTTCATATTCATTATCATTACTTCTGGTAATATCAAGAGCAACTTTATATGAAAATACGTTGTTGACAACGATTTTATTTATATCCCATATTTCTCCTATATGTACATAATGTATCGAGATCTCAATATTTTTAAGAGATTTTTGTTCATAAGTTTTGGGTAGATCAATTATTTCTGTAACCTGTTTCCTGGGTATAGCCTCTTCATGGGCTGCAACTTATTTTTCTTGTACTTTTCTCTTCCGAGGAATTTTTATCTTTAACACCGACAGGTCTTCCATGCTTCAGGTGTGGCATTGATTCATTTGTTGCTGTATTAACTAATTGTCCTAGAGGGACTTCATTCCGTGCTGGAGTTTTAGCAGCTGGAATGTGAGATTTCACAATTTTCTTATTGTTAGTGAATACATTTGGTAATTTATTTGCAATTCATTGCAAATGAATAATTCTTTGAACTTCCAATTCACATTGATTTGTACGAGGATCAAGATGAGATAACGTTGAAACATTCCAAGTAATCTCACGTCATGCTTCAGGCAACGACTTTTCTCCCCCTAATGGTGGGAAAATTGTTTCATTAAAATGACATTCATCAAAACGTGCCTTAAAAACATCACCAGTTAGAGGTTCTATATATCTAATGATAGATGGGGAATTAAAACTCATATAAATTCTAAGTCTACATTGAGGACCCATCTTAGTGCATTGTGGGGGTGCAATAGGTACATATACAACACAACCAAATGTGCGCAAGTGAAAAATATTTGGTTGTTGGCCAAGTACAAGTTGTAATGGTGAGAATTCATGATAAGCAGGTGGCCTAATGCAAACTAATGATGCAGCATGTAAAATAACATGACCCAAGCAGAAACTGGTAATTTTGATTTCATAAGCAAATGTCGAGCAATAATTTGAAGTCTCTTGATAAGTGAATCAGCTAAACCATTTTGAGTATGTGTATGGGCAACAGGATGTTCAACATCAATTCCAATTGACATGCAATAGTCATTAAAAGCTTGAGATATGAATTCACCAGTATTATCAAAATGAATTTTCTTAATTGGATAATCAGGAAATTGTGCTCGCAACCTAATTATTCAAGCAAGAAGCCTAATAAATGTAACATTTCTAGTAGAAAGTAAACATACATGCGACCATTTGGTTGATGCATCAATTAAGCTCATAAAATACTTGAATGGACCACAAGGTGGGTGTATTGGTCCACATATATCACCCTGAATTCTTTCTAAGAAAGATGGACATTCAACAACAATCTTTGAATGTGATGGTTTGGTAATTAATTTACCTTGAGAACATGCACTACATGGATAATCACTAGGTAAAAGAATTTCTGGTTCTTTAAGGGATGTTCGTGAGTGTTTTCAATAAGTCAACGCATCATTATTGATCCTGGATGTCCAAGACGATCATGCCAAAGCATAAAAACCTTTGGGTCCGAACACTTCTGGTGTATTGCAATATTTGTTTCAATTATTCTCATTGTAGTACAATATAACCCAGAAGAGAAAATAGACAGTTTTTCTAATATGAGCTTCTGGCCTGATACTATTGAAGTAATATAAAGAAATTCTTCACTGCCTTCGTTATTAGTTTCAATATGATAACCATTATAACGTATATCCTTAAAGCTAAGTAAATTTCTGCTTGATTTAGAAAAATAAAAAGCATCATCAATACAAAGTTTTGTGCCCTTTGGCAACATGATAATCACTCTTCCAGAGCCTTCAATTAAGTTTGATGAACTTGATATGGTATTGACATTGGCTTTGCATAATTTTAAAATATTTTTTATTTTTAAAGATCGTATGAGTTGTTACACTGTTTGCTAGACAAAAATCTTTTCTATTCATCTTGGAATTGATTTTACTAGTATGACCCATGCATCTTCACATATGCAAAACATAAATTAAACTTTATTACTTTAAATATAAGTAAAACATATCAAAATAAAAATGCTTATTTCAATGCCATAATATAATAAAAGAAAAATAATTAATTTGTATGGACGTTTCCATTACCAATTAAATTATCAAATTTTCCATCATCCTCAAAGAAATCAGAGACATCAAGATGAGTTATATCCACTCCATTTGAAAAATGAAGATAATTCATAGGATCTTCAGGATCATTATGATTAGCAAAGTTCGTTTCAATTCATTTTCCTTTTCTTTTATGGAGGCTTGGTATAGTTCTATCAAATGTTTAGGAGTATGACAGGTACGTGACCAATGGCCTTCCAGTCCACACTAATAATACTTATTTTCATGACCCTTTGATGGTTTTCAGCAATAGCTCATTATTTTGTTCAACCACTAGAAGATAAAACATTAGTTCATAACATTTTAAGAACTTATGCATTCAATATTGCTACTGCAGGAGCACATTCGAAACATGATATATGTGTCTTCTATTATATAATTTTAATTGTAGGCTAATTTTAAAGTGCCAGATTAATTCACTTGCACCTTTAGTTTATTACAACTTTAGTCATACTGAGCTTTTAGGATGATCAAGTTCCTCTAAAACTTGTGATTCTCCTAAGTGGTCTTTTATTGTAAATTACTCAATTTTTATGTAAATAATAACAAATAAAAATTATTGCTTTTGAATGATCCTTCTAGGATACTCTGTTGTCATCCATAATAATATCTTCAGGATTTATTACATCAACATAGATCTCATCAAGATTCATTGCTTCCAGATGAATCTTAGTATCAAGGATCCATGATCAGGAATTATTGCCTAAGATGTCAAGGGCAACAGATTCAAGCTTTGTAAGGTTTGACATTTATATCAAATATATAATTACGTAAGTAATTAAATAAACAAATATTTTTATCATACAAAATTCTAACGAAATAATGCTACATAGACATATATATATATATATATATATATATATATATATATATATATATATATATATATATATTCAAAGTTGATTCATACAAGGTACTATGATTAAGTTGTTTTATGGCAAACTATTTTTAACAAAATATTTTTAATCAATTAAATGTGAATCTCATAACGTGCATCTCATAACAATATATAACAATAGAATAACGTGACTCTCATAAATTTTTAATCAATTAAAAATAACTAAAATTATGAGCTTAAAACATAATGACAAATAAATATGATAATTACTAATTCCTTAAAAAGAAAACTTATAGTGAGTTGAGAGAATTACACAAATAATCTTTGATGATTGAAGAACAACATGAGAACACCTTCTTTTCCAAAGATTGGGTAGAAGCTCGTGCCGATAACGTGTTGTAAAATAATAGAAATATATAAAACAAAGTAAAAGAAACAAGAAATATATATTGATAAACTCTTATATTCAAGTGGTCATCCACATTTTTTTTGATCTCTCTTAGATGTGTACTATAACAGTAAAGTAATCTCACATATATATAGGACCTTTGAATGCTTGTAGAGTTTATGGGATAAGGTTGAAATAATGAGTACACTTATGGATATACATCTCCCTTATAGGCTTTATACATTTCACCCTTTACACATTTCAAGTAACCTTTTCATTTCCCAAAGTTTACACATTCCAATCGAACTTTATTTCTAACATATACATATATATATATATATATATATGTATATATATGTATATGAAGTTTTTTCATAGAGACTCCAACCCTTGGTCTCTGCACATCACGCAATAAAGAAAAATTAGCCAAAACACATATCCAAATCTTAAATAGAAAGCACAAAAAATCCTACTTCATAAAGAAATAACTTTGTAGCCGTATAACTATCTGCGCAGTGACTGAACTAGTCCATTCCCCTTTAACTTCCATATAGATTTCATCATCAGCCTAAGAGTAAGGCATCCTATTCCTTCGAACCTTAGTACTCAATGGGAGTGGAAGAACTGGCGTTGGATACGACGATTGCACAAGTACGAATGAGTTGCCGAGCCCGAATCGGTGGTGGCGATGAATTAAAGAGCTAGCGAACAAAGTAAGTTTCACCAGCGTTTTGAGATGGATTTGCATTGGACAGTAAATCGAAAAGAGAGTTGATGAAGGATCTAGAACAACACAGCATCACTGAGATTCTTCATGAAACCTTTTCATTTTCCAAAGTTTACACATTCCAATCAGACTTTATTTCTAACACACACACACACACACACACACACACATATATATATATATGAAGTTTTTTCATAGACTCCAACCCTTGGTCTTTGCACATCACGCAATAAAGAAAAATTAGCCAAAACACATATCCAAATCTTAAATAGAAAGCACAAAAAATCCTACTTCATAAAGAAATAACCTTGTAGCCGTACAACTATCTGCGCAGTGACTGAAGTAGTCCATTCCCCTTTGACTTCCATACAGAGTTCATCCTCAGCCTGAGTGTGAGGCATCCTATTCCTTCGAACCTTAGTACTCAATGGGAGTGGAAGAACTAGCGTTGGATACGATGGTTGCAGAAGTACGAATGAGTTGCCAAGCCCGAATCGGTGGTGGCGGTGAATTAAGGAGCTAGCGAACAAAGTAAGTTTCATCAGCGTTTTGAGATGGATTTGCATTGGACAATAAATCGAAAAGGGAGTTGATGAAGGATCTCGAACAACACAACATCACTGAGATTGTTCATGAAACCTTTTCATTTCCCAAAGTTTACACATTCCAATCAGACTTTATTTCTAACATATACATATATGTGTGTGTGTGTGTGTGTATATATATATATATATATATATATATATATATGAAGTTTTTTCATAGAGACTCCAACCCTTGGTCTTTGCACATCACACAATAAAGAAAAATTAGCCAAATCACATATCCAAATCTTAAATAAAAAGCACAAAAAATCCTACTTCATAAAAGAAATAACTTTGTAGCTGTATAACTATCTGCACAATGACTGAACTAGTCCATTCCCCTTTGACTTCCATACAGAGTTCATCCTCAGCCTATGTGTGAGGCATCCTATTTCTTTGAACCTTAGTACTCAATGGGAGTGGAAGAACTGGCGTTGGATACGACGGTTGCACAAGTACAAATGAGTTGCCTAGCCCAAATCGGTGGTGGCGGTGAAGTAAGGAGATAGCGAACAAAGTAAGTTTCACTAGCGTTTTGAGATGGATTTGCATTGGACAGTAAATCAAAAAGGGAATCGATGAAGGATCTTGAACAACACAGCATCACTGAGATTGTTCATGAAACCTTTTCACTTCCCAAAGTTTACACATTCCAAGCAGACTTTATTTCTAACATATACATACATTCATATATATATATGAAGTTTGTTCATAGAGACTCCAACCCTTTGTCTCTGCACATCACGCAATAACGAAAAATTAGCCAAAACACATATCCAAATCTTAAATAGAAAGCACAAAAAATCCTACTTCATAAAGAAATAACTTTGTAGCCGTACAACTATCTGTGCAGTGACTGAACTAGTCCATTCCCCTTTGACTTCCATACAGAGTTCATCCTCAGCCTAAGTGTGAGGCATCCTATTCCTTCGAACCTTAGTACTCAATGGGAGTGGAAGAACTGGTGTTGGATACTACGGTTGCACAAGTATGAATGAGTTGCCGAGCCCGAATCGGTGGTGGCGGTGAAGTAAGGAGCTAGCGAACAAAGTAAGTTTCACCAGCGTTTTGAGATGGATATGCATTGGACAGTAAATCGAAAAGGGAGTCGATGAAGGATCTCGAACAACACAGCATCGCTAAGATTGTTCATGAAATCTGGTCCTTGTTCTGATGATCACTGTCGAGCTTCTTCACTTCGCGTGAAACCAAAGAAAATTCTGACCACAACGCCATGGCACTTGGAACAACGAACACAGGAATATTAATGTATCATACAAACACTACGGGTCCGTTTGGATAGAACTTATTGCTGAAAACTGAAAACACTGTAGCAAAATAATTTTTAAAGGGGTAAAAATCACTGTTCATTCCAAAAGTTACTGTTCATTGGCCTAAAATCACTGTTCATGGCCAATGAACAGTAACAAACACGCGTTGAAAAAAAAAAACAAAAAAAACAAAACAAAACTTGGACATGGACGGGCTATCCAAACGCCCTCTACATATCCTATATTTATAGAGAGAGCAGCATCGACTTAAGTAGGATCCAAAGAAAACTATAGGCTATACACTACACTATAGTAGTCCGTTTAGGAATAAAACTAGTATTACTTTTTTGAACTTTTTTGCTTCTCCTATTGCTTCAGGGTATTCTCTCTTCCTTTTTTTCGGGAATAAAGATCTAGTTTTTGAAACCTAACCTGTACTGTTTTGAAACATTTCGGTGTTTTTTTTTTTTTTTTAACAAGATCGAATTCACCTAATCATGTATACGTATGTGAAATTTCTTCCTGCATACTTAAACTGTAACTCTTATTTCTTATTTCACAAACATTTATATTTGTGAAGTGATCATAGTACCATAGTGTGCCGTTGTTATTTGAGTTTTAATGACAAATGCTTTAGGCTCCGCCAGTTCAAAATAAAAAATTATTAAAAAATAAAAAAATAATAAGATATTTTGACCATTTTTTTTCAAATCTTCGTAAAATTTTTTCAAAAAAAAAAAAAAATTTAAAACAAGATATATATATAGTACCTATTACTAATACAATTACTGTTACTAGTCCTAGAATTACTGAATTTACAAGTCCGTTTAGGAATAGAAGAAGATGGAGGTAGCTCAGTCATGGAGGTTGAAGTTCTCCTTCAGGAATGCAACCATAGTTGTATGTTTCTTGAACGTTCTTGCTGCTCTTCTCTTGCTTCAGGGTTTTCTCTCTTCTTCCTTTTCCAGAAGCAAGATCTCTGCTTCTCAATATAATTCAGGTTTTCCTCTTTTCTCAATTTGATTTTATTCTTCTAGAAATTTCTTTCTCAATAAACTGAGATTTCTTGTGGGTCTCGAATTTTTTTGCATGTTATGTTAAAAAATATATGATTTGTTTTTTTTTTGGTGTTCTGGGTTACTAGATTATGGAAGAGTAATGAGTTCTTTTAGAATTGAACAGAATTGAATTGTTGGTACTTTGATCTTGTGGTTGATCAACTCGGTGGTCCATCTGTTTGGGTTGGGTTTTCTTTCTTCTTCTTCTTCTTCTTCTTCTTTTTTTTTCTAAAGAATTTAATCCGAAATTTAATTGGGTTTTTTTTTTTTCTATAAAATTTTAAAAACTGGCTGTGGTTGACTGTAAGTGAATATAAGTTCTTGAATTGACGCTATTTTGGGAAGGTTAACTGATGTTGGTAACTCTAAGCCTGAAAGCACGGCACACTGGTGCGGTGGTTACTTCCACAGCTATAATGGCCTGTTTGGATGTAAAAAAAAAGGAGGGGAGTAGAGTAGAGGGAAGGGGAGTAATTCAATTATCTTGTTTGAGAGTTTTGTAAGGAAGGAGGGAGAGGAGTTTGAAGGGGTTTGAAGGGGTTTCAATTACCTTCAATCTCTCATTTTTAATTTCCCAAATTGGAGAGATTTGGAGGGAGAGTAGAGTACATAAAATTATTGATAAAGTAAATTACCTAATTTACCCTTATTATATTTATAAAATTACAATGTTAAAAACAAGGGGAAGGGCTAATTACTCCCTTCCCCCTTATTAATTATAAAAACATCCAAATAAGGTGGAGGGTAATCATTCTCCTCTACTCTCCTCCCCTTACTCCCCTCTCCTCTACTCTTCTCCCTCTCTAAACTCCCAAACAGGTCATAAGTTATTGCGGGGCGTGGAGGCAAAGGTCGGGTTCAAGTCTCCAAGAATAAGTTTCACACACATATACACATAGGTTAGGCTAAAGCAGAATTTCTATCTTGTAAAAAAAAAAAGAATAGGGCTGAGTTTGAGAGGAATCACTTTTACAGTCCTCACTACTTTACTAAAGAGCTTATTGTAAAAGAGGATGTCAAACGCATTACATTCATCTTCTATTAGGACTCTTGTTTTCAATTAGGATAGAAAGAGCCTTTTCAACTCTATAATGCTATATTATTTGTGTATGTATATGTATGTGAAACTTTGTAGCTGTTATTTCATAGCCGTAAATTTATTGATCTAATTCTGCCAGCCAACTGATATATATGTATGTGTGTGTGTGTGTATATATATATATTCAATTGCCAATCAGATTTATATTGGTTTTCTTTCCCTCTTGTGGGTTCTTCTTTTCCTAAGTGATAAGTTTACACATGCAACCAGTGGGTTTTGAACCCATGACCCTACCTTCCCGTTTGTGTTTTTCTAAGATTAATGCACGAGGAGAGAGATTAAAATTGAAGTGAAAATTTGTGTAGAATTTTTCAAATAAAATAACAGGTTTAATAGTCCTGTAGCTGTCATTTGTGGCTTCCCAATTATGTTTATAACACATAGTATCAAGTGATTAAAAAAGGCTTCACAATGGCATCTTGTTTCCCTTACGGGGATTAGCTCTTTGTGTTGTTCTTTTAGTTGATTGTTTCTAACTTGTAGTCCAGAAATCTACTAATATACTTTCTTTTTTTTGGGTAAAGCAAGGATTTTTTGCTTTTCTACAGTTTTACTTTTGCCTGACAGATGAAATGTAATGGCTTTTTTCTGAAAATAAAATTTGACTTCTTTTTAGCTTAATGACTATTTTTTTTATGAGATGGTCATACTCAAGATCACTTAGCATAAATTCTTAAAACCATTCTATGTCTATTGTCTTCAAGATTCTCTAGTCTCTTAGGATCATTTACATGTCTCCAAAACTCACGTGGTAGCCCACAATAACATTGGTTCTGCAGACCTTATTAAAAATCATAATTTTTGCTAAACTTAGATTTAGTGACCAGGAAAAACTTCTACAAGATGATTAATTGTAAATCAAACCAGTGGTTAGAACCCACTTCTTAGCATCTTGTGGGTAAGTTTTGGGCTGGTTAGCTCAATATGCTGATGTCAGGTCGTATGTAACATTTTGACCCATTTAAAAATAACTTCACCATTTCTAAGTTCTGACAGTCATATCATTCTTTAGATAAAGCCTCAATGGGGATGAAATTTGCAACTTCTTAGAATCTGAAACTGAATTTCACTTAAAAAATTTCACTATTATTAGACTGTCATACGCTGAAGCATAATATTGCCAAGACTGTCATCCACAGATTAAAATCTTATCTCTCAATTGTTGTTAGTCATAGGATGGTATCATATGATATATGCGGCTAGCTTGAGTGAGAGTAGCAAATTCAGATTCTACATAATCCTAGTTCAAGGTTCAAGATTTGTTGACCAGGGGGAAGCTAGTATTCATTGAAAAGAAAGGTGTCATTAATTAAGGAAATCTGATAATGAGCAGGTCTCATTATATCGATTTAATTGCTAGTTTCATGTATCCTAAGATTGACTTTCAAGCACCTCACTTCCTTTTTTTCTAGTCTATAAGGATGAATTGCGGAGTATAGGATGAGAATCAAAGAGAGATCTCACAAGATGGGACGATCTTCTTTTCTCTTTCATTTCGGTAATTAGGTTCTCATAAATTGCTTTATCAAACTCTTTGAATTGGTATAGCATGGTTACTGAGCATTAATTGCCAAAAAAAGCATAGGTCAAAATGATTTTCGGTCCTTAAACTATGTGTCAATTTCACTTTCCTCTTTAATTGTCTCATAGTTCCACCATAAACAACTATTGCTGATATGGCATATTTTTTCCATACGCATCGATATAATGCTTATGTGACATGTTTGGATATATTCTAGTGAAAAAATCAGAATATGTGAGAAAACGTTAATTTGGTAATTTAAAAAATATTAAAATAAATATAGAACATTGTGGTTCTACATTTGCATGTCACATGCTGGGATGCACGGACGCGGCACCGGAGGTGCCGCACCCGCGTCCGACGCGGCAGGACTCGCCGACGCGCGAGGGACGCCGCTGCTCGCGCGTCGGTGCGGCGTCCGGCCGCGTCGGCCACGTGGCATCTTATTTTTCCCGCCGACTCGCGCCGAATCGCGCGGACGCGGCGCCGACTCGCGCCGATTCGGACCGATTCGGCCAGAATCGGGATGTTTCGGCCGTATCGGTCCGTATCGGCCGGCGACCGAAACGGCCGAAACAGGCCGAGAACAGGCCGAGAATCAGGTTGCAACAGCCGAAATCGGCTCTAAATGAGATCCAAAAACCCTAAATCTATCTTTCCTTAATTTTATTTTGAATATTTGTTGCTACTTTTGTGTTTTCTTTTTGGTTTTGTGTTGTGTTTTGTGTTTCTTGCTTTTTTCTTTCTTTGTTTTGTGAATCAAGGCATAGTAAATTAGTAATATGTTTTTTAAGAATATTTTAATAGTAAAAATATATAGAAAATATAAATAAAAATATTTTTAATAATTTTTTAATTGCCGAGTCCCGCCGCACCCGCACCCACTTTTTTCAAAAATTGCCGAGTCCCGCACCCGTACCTGCACCCGTACCCGCACCCGCACCCGCACCCGTGCTTCATAGGTCACATGTCTCTATATACTGTGTTAGGAACCTGCCCTGGTATCCTGCTGCATCATGTGTGCTGTGTATTCTGCTGCTGCATTATGTGTGCTGCACCTCAATGAAGGTGCTCTGCTGTTGTTCAAGGGAGGTGCTGATTATGTGAGGAGCCCTAGCTGTTCCAACAATGAAGCTATGATCAGCTGCTGCTTGCTAGTCTTGCAAGTTGCAAGTGTAGGATGTGTAATACAGGTGTAGGCTGTGTAATGCAGTGCAGACTGTGCAATGGCAGTGCGGGCAGGCATTTGAGAACATTAACGTTGTTGGTTGATGATGGGGGCACATGTGCAGGCTGTGATTACAAGTTGCAGGCAGTGATTGCAAGTTACAAACTTACAAAAGTAGGTGTTATAACTATGCTGGTGTAACAGAATATTGTTCCATCCTTTGGCTCATACGGAAAATCATTAATATTTTATTTAAACGCTATGGTGGTGGTGGCAGCGGCAACGTGAAAGTGGTAGTGACAGTAGTGGCAAAGTTGGCAGCGGCAACGTGAAAGTGGTAGTGACAGTAGTGGCAAAGTTGGCAGCGGCAAAGGTGATGTGGTGATAGTGGCAGTAGCAAAAGTGGTAATGGAGGTTGATAGTGATATGGTAGCAGTGGAGGTGTTGGTAATGGCAACATCAAAGATAGTGTGGTAGTGGTGGCAGTGGTAGCAATATTGTGGTAGTGGTGCCAATGGTAATGGTGGCAGTGGGGTTGGCAGTGCAAAGGAATGGTGGGGATTAGGGTACATTGGAATGGTAGAAAACGTTTCCGCTTCTAAAAGTAGAAAACGTTTTCTGCTTCTTTTGGCTTTTTTTTTTTCATTGACCACACTAAATATTTTCTCTAGATTCCGTTTTCCAGCGTATTAAACATCAGAATTAATAATCCAAGGATGAAATTAAAATCTAAAACACAGTTTAGGCCCTTTAGGGACTAAAATGGCATTTTTACCCAATTTATATTTGTATAGCCTATAGATATAATTGAAAATCAGCTTCTGGTTCTTGGCCAAACATGAGGATATTAAATTACATGAGACTAGGCCAAGCATGAAGGCATCACATGACATGGGTCTAGAAGTTTGTTGCTCGCTCATGGACTGCTTCCTTAACTTGATTCTGATTTATTTATTATTTTATTTGGGGTCTTTTTTCAGTTTGTATATAGATCAGTTGCTGAGCACTGGGTTTGCTGATAGACTAAGGTATATTGGATTGAATTTCAAATTGCAGCTCAAATCAGGTATATCAAAGAATCTGAAGAAATCCGTCTAGCAATGCAACCTTTGGAACTGATAAAGAGAGTAAGCATGGCCTCTAATTTGAACAAATTTATTTTTATGACTTTGTCCTATAAGTTAAACAAAGGCAAAGAAAAGACTTATATTGGTGGGGACAGACTCTTGCATTCTGAAGATTGAATTAAAACTTATGTTTTCTTTTCATAGTTTTCCCTTTTTTCTTTCCATTATCAAACGGATAACTGGTTCATTTGCATTGGGGTTGAATCTTTTCCCATTTATAGGTGAGGGAAATTGAGCAAGAAGTATATGCACAACCAGAGACAGTCCAACAGAAAGATTCAAAGCAAACTGCTGCAGTTGATCTTTCTAAAAGGTTAAAGGATTTTCGTTCCGTTAATGATGCTGCCAGCTTAAAAGGTGACTCTTTTTCTTCTTCTTCTTCTTCTTTTTTTTTTTTTTTTTTTTTTTTTTTTTTTTTTTTTTTTTTTTTTTTTTTTTTCTGTAGAATCCCAGTCTCTCTAACTTTCAATTGTCGATTAGAATGATTGTAGAGTTTCCAGTATGATTCGAATAGAAGTTCATCTTGTGTTATGGATTCCGCATAATTTCAGTAACGTCTATTCTAATTGTTTAGCCTTAACTGAAAAGAAAAGTTTGTCACATTGCTTCATTAGGTTTATTTTATTGTTTGTAGTCATCTAACTTCTTTCTGTAGTGAGCTGATGTTAAATTGTGGCTTTTTTTAGTCTTGCAATGATAGCTTATGGTTGAATTTGGCATAAGGGTGTTCTTCACTATATCATCAAATTCTTGTATGTGGACTTCTGAGTTTAGACTTTTTGCATCAGTTTCATATCTGCGAGCAGGCATATCTAGGAAGTAGAACATTTTAGGGGAAAGTATATAAAAAAAACCCCATAGTTTCATGTTTTTGATACATCTAAGCCCACTCTTTTAAATGAGACACTTAAGCACTAGACTTTCATAAATGTACCCGAAAAAACTGCAAACAATTCCTCCCCACATCGTTAGTCCACATGTCAGAACAAAAACAAAACCCTACCCCAACAGCATATCAGAATATATATATATATATATATATATATATATATATAGAGAGAGAGAGAGAGAGAGAGAGAGAGAGAGAAGTAATTACTCTTACAAGGACTAACGGTGTGAGGGTGGGAATTGATTGGTTTTTTTATTATTTTTTTTGTATATATGTGAGAGTATGGGGTCTAATGTGTCCCAAGTATAAAACTATGAGGGTTTTTTTTTTTTTTAAATGTATTTTCAATAACATTTTAGTTGTCTCATCTGTCAGAAAAGTTGCTTTGCCAGGTCTGATTTTAACAAGTGTGAAATTAATGTAGTTACATTACTTGTACACACATCTATCAAAGAAAGTCATTTATGAGATCCACCAAATTTGATATTTGCCTTTGGATTTACGCATAACAGCCCCAGTTTGGTAGCTGTCAAACAGGATGCCATTTCCTACAAAGAGTTAAATCCTTGCCATTTCTATGTCTTATTATCTACACTTGTGATATTGAAAAAAAAATGCCTTCTTGTGGTCATCAGCGTCTTCTTGAAATTCAGACATTCATCACCTTTCAAAATAGATGTTGCCTAGTATCCAGCATAATGTTGTCCAACATGCTTCATTCATGAAGCCTGTAACTTATTTCCAATCAATAATACTGAAAGAGAGTGTTTTGCTGTGGTTGAAGGGCAATGGCTTTGTTGTTTAACTCTTCTTAACTAATAGCACTAGTCCAAGTATTGAGGTCTGCACCATATTGTTTCTTTTCACATCAAACTCCATTAGCATTAAGCTTTGTTTACTTGGGGATCTAAAAGCTTTCTCCCTAATATGCCAAGATCCAGAAATCTAATAAACATGTGTCAATCAAAGTTCTTCTCACCAGAAATGTGTTTTACTCTTTCCCTTTATGGTTTTCCTATATTTTTCTTCTTTGGGTGTTACAGAGGAAAAAAATACATATAGCCATCCTCTTACTAATTTATTGTTTATCCATAACTGATCCTAAAAAACTTGGGACCAAGGCTTTGTTGTTGTTGCTACTACTGTTGGGGTGTTACAACATTGTTAATGTGATGGATTGATTTACTAAAATTTGTAATGTTCCTTAGCTCTGGAGGAATGGCGTAAACGGAAGATGGATCGAGCCAGACAGCGGGAACTAGAGAAAAACGGAACAGTCACTTCTCAAGCATGAAGAACTTTTTTATTTTGATTTTGATAATAAACTTGGATGTTTGGATCCTCGTGAACAAATCAATATCACGTGAATCTCTCTTTACATGTATATAGTATATACATATCACTATTTGCGTTAATAAAAATTATAGCGTATACAAATTATATTGAGCTCTATACACTTACATAAGAAAGTTTATCTACGACTTACCTAGCATAATTTTTTTGTCTGCTTGAGTTGCTTTGCTTACTGATGGATAATTTACTGTTGATTTAATTACTTACAGATATTTGTTACCTTCAAATATCATGAAATCATTGCTTTCTTAAAGTGTGTTCATTCTTTGTTTTTTCCTTCCTTTTCTTTTTTTTTTTTTTTCTTCAAGGAGAGCTCATTAAGCTAGTTCATAGAAGACCAGTTAGATCTTCAATTGAGCACTGTTAGAGTTTTCTTTTCTTTTCTGGAAATTTTTTCATATATTTCTAAAAAATGAAACGATGTATAAATTATAAATACATGATGTTCAACCGTACGGTTTTTAGTTAACCTGCATGCACAAACTGCTGTGTTTGCAACACTGACACAATATCAACAAATTTTGGAAGCTTTTGTTTAGCATATCGATTAGATAAACAATGGCATATGGTACTGATGTAATTTAAGTTGTATACACATCAATTTAAAAGGCATTGAATATTTTAAGCTCAATTATAAATAAATAAATTAATTAATTCTGTCTTATTGAGATGATCCGACAGTATGAAAGGAATTCAATATTAATTTACAATTGATCCATAAAAGAGGCCAATCAAGACCAAAATTTCTTAAGGTATGTTTGGAGTGGAGGGTAATGAAGAGAGGAGAGAAGAGAATGTGATCGGAATGTATTGATTCATCCAAACATGGGGTTACTCGTGTTAGCCAAAGCAGACACAGACTTGCACATGGCAAAAAAAGGAGGGTACCTACAGATCAACCTTAGGCCAGACTATGAACTAAAATCCCATTTTTTATGATCCAGATAAGTAATGGCTTTAAACAAAAACATCCTAAAAATTATTTTTTTCAGCATCTTAATCAGCTTGAAAACTAGGTGCTTAACCAACAATCATGCAAAAATATGGAATACCAAATAGAATATATGGAATATCAACATGCACCTTCTTTGAAGGGGGGAGGAGGGATCATGCGATGCACATGAGAGAGAGAGAGAGAGAGAGAGAGAGAGTGTGGTAATAAGATCTAATTTATGGATTAAAATCCTCTAGGATTCCTACCAAATTTTACTATGTAGAGTTGTTAAAAATCTTTTCTTTAATAATATGTAAAAATTATGACACATCAATCCAATGACATAATCTTCAAAATCTCATTCTAATTACACGTTATTGCTCTATTTGGATGCCATGGATTTGGGCTAGGATTTGGATTTGAGGAGCCCAAATCCGAATTCTTTGTTTGGGTAACTTAAAATGAGAAGAATTTGGATTTAGTCCAAATCCATCTGGGATTTTAGGGGTCTAAATCAGTTGATTTCAAATCTTCTCACAAACCTTGGAATTTGGAAATCCTTCACGCACTCTTTTTTATTTTTAATTGGCTCGCCTTTCTTCACCTCTCTCGTCCTCATCACAAGCTCTTCTTCTTTCTCTCTTTCTCGCTACAACACAAGTTTGTCTCTCTCAACTCTTCTCTTCCTCTTTCCTCTTTGACCTCTTTATTTCTCTCTTTCTACTAAATCTGAATCCATAAAGGCTTTTTGTGTTTCTATGGGTTTCATTTGATTTTTTTTGTGGGTTTGTTTGGGTTTCATTTGATTTGTTTGTACATTTTATTTCATAGTATTTTTAATGATTTGTTTTGCATTTGTCTTTATTTTCTATTTCTATTTTCGTTTGTGAATTTGTAATGCAAATTATGTGTTTGATGAAATGCTTCTATGAATTGTTTATGGGTTGTGAAATAATAAGTAATTGATTTGATTAATACGAGAATATATGTAGAGTGCGTTAATTGAACTGAGTTGCATGTTTTTGATACGCTAGTGGGTTGGTAATTCATAGCATGGTCTCTGTGCATGAAAATAGTGAACCGATTTTAAAGATTATTAAAAATGAGGCTTGTATATTGACTTAAAACTACCAAGAAGGCTCCTGTAATTCTCAATTTCTGCCAAATGAAGCACTATTCATGAATTATGATCTTATAGTATATATAACCCTATTACAACCTCATTTTAGATTGAATTTCATGACATTCATTTTATTGTTGCACCTCTTGGAAATGTAATTGGTGGATAGATACCAAATCCAAATCCAAATATTGTCATCCAAACACAACCTAAAGGTTAAACCAAACGAGCATCTTATAACTTCAAGATGAAAGGTGCCAAACTGCCAACCAAGGTATTTCTAAGAGGCGAAGGAAATGACTAACAAATGCTTCACTCAAGATACAAGGAGTTTCTACCTTGCTGGACGTTCTTGATGCAATCAATTTAAACAATATATTTCAGTTAAAAACTTTACAAGATTCAGGCTCTTGTTTGGCCCACCACTCCCATAATCAACTGGTATTAAGTGCAAAAAATGGGATTGACTACAATACAATTTTGAAATCAAACCAAAATATGGCTGAATTTGCCAGTAATTCTTCTCGAAGTTCAGTCCACCATTTGAAAAATCGGAGTGAGATATGTGAGAATCAAATGGATTCAAGGATCTTAACCAGAAAAATAGCATGTATGAACAAGATTTTAAAAAAATAAAAAAAGTGACAGATCAGGTTGTTATGGATGTTATGACTGTTATTATTCACAAAATTCCTATGACCATGAATTTTCTGAAAAGTGGAAGAAGATTTGTTAATTAATTGAAGGACCCTACAATTAATAGACAAGGTAATAATTGTCCTGCAACTCGTTATAAGAAAAAGAGTGATAAATCTGTTGCTTCCCTAATGAGAACATCTCTCAACAAATGCCGAATTCTAAAAGATCAAAATTGCAAAAAGAATCTTCGCCTTCAATCATCTTAGCATCCTTAGTTGCCATAACCATTGCCACCCCCGGAATGATAATTTGATGTAAGCAACTGCCATGGGAGTGGGGAGGCAGAGGGCTTTCAGGGTTATATTAGTAGATTGATGATGTAGCATCTTAGCCCTTTATTATTAAAGAAAGGTTTAAAGAACTCTCTAAGAACACCAACGAATCCTGATCTCTAATATATACCCATAGCATGTCACGAAATTGTTCGCCTGAAAACCTGCTCTAACAAAAATACATATATAATATTTGTCTTAACAGTCAATATATTGGCCAGACTATGCTAACATCATAACATAACATCAATAATATCCAAAGGTATTAGCGAAAGATTCACCCTGGTGCAAAGGATTAGCAAATCTGAAACTGTAATTAAAGGTAGTAAAAGAAGCGATCCAGCTGAAAAGTCTTCACAGCACATTGTAATATCCCTGCACAAAAAAAAAATTATAGAAGTGAGTTTTCTAACCAAGAAATTTTTATTATAGAAACTTTAATATATGAAAATAATAAGAATAACTAATACAACAAGTATAATCTTACCACAAATCAGGTCAATTAAATATACCCAAATCATTCTCATACATTGCATTTCATTTTGGTGGCCGGGCCACAATTGATAATTTTACTGTAATATTTGCAAGAGATAAGTCACATAGTTTGCCAGAGCTTACTTCCACGTTATTAGGTTTATTTATTACGTATAGTTTTTTCAAGGCTTTACGTTTTCTTGCTACAGTTGTATTTTTTACCAACTTATTTGTTAAGCCCAACAAACCAATGAAAATAAGCTCTCTAAAATGAGCACTTAGCAATCCTTATGAAGTCAATTCTTCGACAAGATATTTCCAAAGAATCTAAAATATGTAAGGTCGTCTCCTCCAATGAGTTCCACAAAATACATTTGCATGCCAATGAGCTCTAGCTCAAATGGCATGTCCTCCCCTTAAAGGAATAGGGTAAAGAATATGGTCATGAGTTCAGGACCCACAAAGTGAGTATAGTCACCTATAGAAAATTTGAATTACATATACATACTTATATGTATTCAATTTTAAGTTTGCAACAGATGTTGAAGCTTTGACAATGACATGTGATTATGCACCAGGACACAGATCCAAACAAACAAAAAGAAGAAAGAAAAAACCAAGAGAAACAGAGCTACTAAGGAGAGCGCTGGAATCCCAAAGTCATTCAAGACACAAAAATTGAGCCCCAGCAGAAAACATGATACGAAAGAGCGTCACAAGGCAAACAATTGAGAAATCAATACAACAGTTTTTATTTTTTTGATTATTGAAAAATCATTACACCATAACAAAGAGATCACTGCCACAACTAACAGTTCTGTCTTTCCATTTTCAGTTCCTAGTCTTTTTTAGATAGATCAGAAATTAGTAAATACCTAGTTCATCCAAATTCAGATTTGTTTCTGTCATCCACTACACCGGCATGACGGCGTCCCTAAATAATATCACTTGCATCTTAATCGCTCAAGAGTCCAACACAAAAGCCAGTTCCATTACCACATGCAGGACTTTGTAAACATGACTACAATTGATTGCAGTACAAGATATTCACAAAACCTAAATATTAACATTATCAGGTGGCATTGCCCAATATATTTAATCACCCCTAAGTTTTCCACATAGAATAAGTTATATGTTTCTTAGAACAATTCAATAGTATTTAACGTTGCCACAAGATTGTTTTTCTATAGTTACAACAGGGGAGAAGGGATTGAACCTTAGACGCCTCTATTGGAAACACTAGAAGGTACCAATTGAGCTACAAGACCCTTAGCACCCTTGCCACGTGTTATTTTGACGCACAGCTGTTACACAAGCAGTGTTGGTTCCATAAGATGGTACCATGGTCAAAACACAAGTGAAAGAATAACCTATCATTTTGAGCTATCTGATGCTACTTCTAAGAAATACAACATTAATGTACAAAAGCAAGTTATAAATTCTATGAAGCAGACATGGACGCTGGCACGTTATGGGTATGAAACAATGACACAGAAATTTTTGAACATGGGTATGGACGGGATACGTATATTAATTAATTATTAAATATATTTTTATTTTTATTTTTAAATATTTTTAAGAATTTTTTTTTTCATATAATGTTAAAACATATATCACATTAAGAGCAACAAATGATAATAAAGTGAATTCAAGACTAATATATGATATTTATAAATTAGAATACAAACCAAAGAATAAGATCTAAAAGAGTAAATAAAAGACAACTAAATAAGTGTTTGAGATTAAAACTAAAAAGAAATAAAAGATAAGTGTCCCTCCCATGTTCCGCAAATTTTCAAAAAAAAAAAAAGAACACGGTTGCAAGTGTCCAAGGCGTGTCCCGTATTTGACACGGGTATAACACTTCAAATGAAGTATCCAAGCTTTTTAGATTATAATATATCCAAAAATATACCATATGGAAACAAAACTACATGAAAAACATAATGTACTGTTGAAAAAAACTACAAAATCAAGCAAACCCCCAACTTAAGAAAGGGTTAAAACCATAAAATCTATGTAGCTTCTTCTCGCTCTAGTATCAGTCAACCCTCATAATGAGATTGTTGTACAGGATAACCTCACCCACTGAATCTCTAGCATCACACAAAGGTTCTGGCGAAAGATCTCCACCAACCTATCTTGAACTCTGCTGTCAATCTATGGTAAAATCCTAATGATAAAAAAATAATCAACTAGAAAATTTTAAACCAAGCTGGAAATATTTAGGCATGCAAAAGGGAGGATATGTGCCTGTGTAACTAAGAATTGATGCAAAAATATTTGAATTTTGTTGTAATGGCAGTAGGGCAGAATTGCTGAACATATGCGAGAGAAATGAAAATAGAATTTTGAATCATTATGGACCACATCAGGGGATTGGAGTGTCTAGAAGAGAGAAAAATCAATCTTCTAACAAAATGTTCTTCAAACATTGCCATGATATGTATTGGGCCATCCATTTTATCCAACCAGGAAACAGGAATGGGAGGTTCATGGAATTCTCAAAATTTTAGAGTGTCTCTAGGAGGGATGGTGTGCGTACTGGAAGGTAAGGATGCAAGGGGTGGGCTGAATTCAAAACTTTGTTAAGTATTCAGTTCTACTATGACAAAAAGGTTAGCAAATAAGCAAAGCACACGGGTCCCATATTAGAGGGAAACACAATGGAGAAGGCTTAGAGATGGAGGAACCCAAAATTGTATGTTGGGCGATCATGGTTTCAGTGGAAGAACACTGATGTTAGGACGACCAAGGATATTAGGAGATTAGAGCAGCAGCGCAGAGACCACAGTGTTCCACAACCCAAAGTGAGATTCAGGATGAGACCAACTCATAGGTTTAATGTTTAGGACAAGGGGAAGGAGTCGGGGAGGATATGGAGGTGAGATGTTTGCAATCATTGTGGCTGGAATAACAGTAGGGCCAAACAGATTTTAAATTTCTGATGAGCCTCGTGAGTTATGAGGATCTATTGTTGATTTCATAGCAGATAGAAACTATATATATAAAGAGTACATAGTACATGCTGAAAATAAAGACCACGAATATCGTCACATCAAGAAGTTAGCTAACAAATATCTAAAATGTCTGTGCCTTAACAAATATCTAATGATGCTTATATCTAAGAGGCTATATATTTAAGGAGTATATAGTATATACATGACAATAAATAGTCTTTATATATATTTAACATGTCATCAAGAAGGAACACCAACCGTACCTAGAGGTGCAATTGCCTGCATCAAGACAATGGCAGAGGACATCAAGAAGTTAATTGACAAATATTGAGTCTACGCCAAGCAGCAAGACAAGAAAAATCCATAATTACAAAACTGCGGCAGTGTGATGCTGAAACATAAACAATAATACCACAGTGATTGAGGGGTTCAAGGGATATCCCAGTGGGTTCAACCTCTCTTCTGGTGCCTAGGTACTAGGGTTTGAAGGATACCCCAGTGGATCCAGCACCTTAGTACTCATTAAGGGCCCAACTGGGTAACCTATTACTGTGCACAAAGGATATGAACCCCTAATAAAACACATCTATGCAGTAAAAACTAAACATTTTTACAAAGTGCACATAGTTTAAATACTTTTCAAGGCATTAAGAAACACATATGCTGTAACGAAATAAACTGAAAGCCCAAGGAGAGAGAAGGTTGAAATGCAAATATTTTCTATACCAGCAACAATGCTACAAATACAACATAGTGAACTCATTTTATAACCTGATAAACAGAAACAACACAAATGAAACAAACAACCTCATTAATGGAAGTGTAGATGCTAGGATTTATAAGTTAATATAAATGAAACAAACAAGCTTAATAATAATGCCTACTTTACATGCACTTTAGGTGCTCAAGAAACTTAATACAAGCTTTTTTTTTTTTTTATAGGACCAACTAAGCCAGCATTCATGTATAATCTCAAATTAGTTGAATTCTCTAGAACATTGCCAAACGGTTTGTCTTTTCTTTTCAAAACTTTGGTCAAATTTCTCAAGTACTGATTTTTTCAAATAAATTCACACACATAAACAAGTGAAAATGAAACGAAACACATATAAGGCTTCCTTAATTTAAGGACCATTCTAACAAATAAGTTTAAAGGAAAGAATAATAGCGAACCTAATGTAGTAATCACTGCTGCTGCTGCTGTTGTTGTTGTTGCTGCTGCTGAGGGTTTGGTGGAGGAGGCATATTAGGACGTGGAGGCCCATAAACACCAACAGGCGGAGGTTGCATTCCAGGACGAGGCATCGGCGGCGGCGGTGGACCTCTCATCATCTGACCACCAGGCGGCGGCGGACCCATCGGCCTCTGCGCAAACTGCGGCACGAACTGCTGCGGCAGTGGAGGTCCACCAGGCCTGGCAACAAACTGCTGGCCCTGTTGCATAGGCGGTGGGCCCCGCATCATCGGAGGAGGGGGGCCTCCGGGATACACCTGGGGCCGCATCACAGGCGGAGTCGGGTAATTCACAGGCGGAGCAGAGAGCTGAGGTCTCGACATCATCTGTGGCTGCATCATGTTAGGTGCAGGCCCACCGACTCCGCGGACGGGGCCAGCAAGGCCAGGCTGGGCTTGAATAAGAGGGCCAGTGGGAATGCCTCTACCGGCAGCTCGGCCAATGCCGGGACCAGCCATAGCGGCGGCGTTGGCAGCTTTGGCTCGGGACTCTTCGGGAGGAGGTGGGCCTTCGACGGTCATGGAGATGACTTCTTCGC